>NC_135986.1:6887245-6912104 GCF_053455715.1 Rhinoraja longicauda
ACAAGCACACACGCGCGCACACACACACACACGCAAGCGCACAGGCACACGCACATACACACGCGCGCACGCGGGCGCAAACACACACATGCACACGCACACACACAAACGCACATGCACACACACAAATACACGCACATGCACGCACATACATATATGCATCCACATGTACACACATGCACACACACGCAAACACACGGGGAGAACGTGCAAACTCCACACAGAGAGCAGCCGAGGTCAGGATCGATCCCGGGTCTCTGGCGCTGTGAGGCAGCGGCACTACCCACTGCGACAATGGGGATGCGTCCGACCCGTGGAAACCTTTCCTCATAATCCCTCGTGTTCACTGTGTGTCTAGTGCCCTGATATATGGAGGCCCCGCTACTCCCCAATACTCCTTAAGGCACTACCATTCATAGTGTGTATGTAGGGTTGACAACTGTCCCGTATTAGCCGGGACATCCCGTATTTTGGGCTAAATTGGTTTGTCCCGTACGGGACCGCCCTTGTCCCGTATTAGGCTGGGGGGGTGCTGTAGGCCCGGACACTGTAGGCCCAGACACAGTAGGCCCGGACACTGTAGGCCCGGGGGGGCGCTGTAGGCCCGGACACTGTAGGCCCGGACACTGTAGGCCCGGGGGTGCCCTGTAAGTCCGGACACTGTAGGCCCGGGCACTGTAGGCCCGGACTCTGTAGGCCCGGACACTGTAGGCCCGGACACTTTAGGCCCGGACACTGTAGGCCCGGACACTGTAGGCCCGGACACTGTAGGCCCGGACTCTGTAGGCCCGGACACTGTAGGCCCGGACACTGAAGGCCCGGACACTTTAGGCCCGGATACTGTAGGCACGGACACTGTAGGCACGGACACTGTAGGCCCGGACTCTGTAGGCCCGGACACTGTAGGCCCAGACGCTGTAGGCCCAGGGGGGGGCGCTGTAAGCCCTGGACGCTGTAGGCCCGGACACTGTTTTTTATTTTATTCCATTTATTTATTTATTTATTTTTAATTTAAATCAAAAATATTTATTCAAATATTAAAATAATATATACAATACAATAAAACCAAAACTGAACCCACCACCAGGATACTATACAAACAAATATGCCAATTGAAACTATTATACAATTATATTACAATCCCCATCCAGGATAGGCCCGGACACTGTAGACGTGGACACGATTGGCCCGGACACTCTAGGCCCAGACACTGTAGGCCCACGGGCCGCTGTAGGCCGGGACAGTGTAGGCCCGCGGGCCACTGTATGCTGGGACAGTTTAGGCTAATGGAGTGTGTTCGGGGAGCGGGGCTGAGTGCGTTCGCCTAATGGAGGTTGCGTAGCAACCCACCTCCCGGCCCGTGCGGCCGCCATTGGTGGAGGGAGAGCACGTGGCCGCTGGCTGGGTGGGGCGCGGGGCGGTGACGTCACCATGTCCCGTATGTGGGAGTGAGATAGTTGGCAACCCACCTGTGTGTATGTGCGTCCTACCCTTCAACATCGAGGTCCCTCCGTTCCTGAATAATCCCTTCCATTCTCAGAGTGGGTCCTACCCTCGTAAACCAAGGTTCCTCTCTTCTCCAATGCTTCGCGATGAATGTCCCACCCTGTCCACCGAGCTTCCTATCTTTCATGGTGAAGGGGAAGACCAACAGATTCTTGATTAATTAACAGGGAGAAGGCTGGAGAATGGGGTTGAGAGGGAAAGATAGATTGAATAATGGAGTGGACTCAATAGTGAACACTGGCCGGCACGGACTCGGTAGGCTGAAGGGCCTGTTTCCTCGCTGTATCTCTAAAGATTAAAGTCTAAAGGAGGTAGTTGAGGCAGGTTCCATCACAACATTTAAGGAACAGGTGCATGGATAGAAAACATAGAAAACATAGAAGATAGAAAACATAGAAAATAGGTGCAGGAGTAGGCCATTCGGCCCTTCGAGCCTTCGACCATTCAATATGATCATGGCTGATCATCCAACTCAGTATCCCGTACCTGCCTTCTCTCCATACCCCCTGATCCCTTTAGCCACAAGGGCCACATCTAACTCCCTCTTAGATATAGCCAATGAACTGGCCTCAACTGCCTTCTGTGGCAGAGAATTCCACAGATTCACCACTCTCTGTGTGAAAAAAAACTTTCTCATCTCGGTCCTAAAAGACTTCCCCCTTATCCTTAAACTGTGACCCCTTGTTCTGGACTTCCCCAACATCGGGAACAATCTTCCTGCATCTAGCCTGTCCAACCCCTTAAGAATTCTGATCATAGGAATGGGTTGGAGAGAGATGGGCTAAACGCGGGCAGGTGGGACTAGTATAGAGCTTGTTTCCACGCTGTAAGACTCTTTCAACCATGATCGATTGGCAGAGTAGACTCTTTACGATCCGAGTGACCTAATTCTGCTCCTATGTAGGAGAATATTGCCAGGACTCGAGGGGCCTGAGCTACAGGGAGAGGTTGAGCAGGCTGGGACTCTCTGTTCCTTGGAGCGCAGGAGGATGAGGGGCGATCTTATAGAGGTGTACAAAATCATGAGAGGAATAGATCGGGTAGACGCACAGAGTCTCTTGCCCAGAGTAGGGGAATCGAGGACCAGAGGACATAGGTTTAAGGTGAAGGGGAAAAGATTTAATAGGAATCTGAGGGGTACCTTTTTCACACAAAGGGTGGTGGGCGTATGGAACGAGATAGTAGAGGCTGGGACTATCCCAGGGTTTAAGAAAAGGTTAGACAGGTACATGGATAGGACGGGTTTGAAGGGATATGGGCCAAACGCGGGCAGGTGGGGACTAGTGTAGATGGGGCATGTTGGCCGGTGTGGGCAGATGGGACTAGTGTAGATGGGGCATGTTGGCCGGTGTGGGCAGATGGGACTAGTGTAGATGGGGCATGTTGGTCGGTGTGGGCAGGTGGGACTAGTGTAGATGGGGCATGTTGGTCGGTGTGGGCAGGTGGGACTAGTGTAGATGGGGCATGTTGGCCGGTGTGGGCAGGTGGGACTAGTGTAGATGGGGCATGTTGGCCGGTGTGGGCAGGTGGGACTAGTGTAGATGGGGCATGTTGGCCGGTGTGGGCAGATGGGACTAGTGTAGATGGGGCATGTTGGCCGGTGTGGGCAGGTGGGACTAGTGTAGATGGGGCATGTTGGCCAGTGTGGGCAGGTGGGACTAGTGTAGATGGGGCATGTTGGCCGGTGTGGGCAGGTGGGACCAGTGTAGATGGGGCATGTTGGTCGGTGTGGGCAGGTGGGACTAGTGTAGATGGGGCATGTTGGTCGGTGTGGGCAGGTGGGACTAGTGTAGATGGGGCATGTTGGCCGGTGTGGGCAGGTGGGGCTGGTGTAGATGGGGCATGTTGGCCGGTGTGGGCAGGTTGGGCCGAAGGACCTGTTTTCACGCTACGTCGCCCAGCGCCCGGCGATCTGGTGCGGAGTTGCAGTACCTGGTGCAGGTGAGGGGGGGGGGGGAGACGATGGCGTTGGAAGGTGGGACGCGGAGCCCGTCTCGACGGCGAAGTTGACCTCCTCTGTTGTGTCCCCTCCCCCCAGACACAACGTGGACGACGAGGCAGGAAGCAGCACGGGTCCCGGTGTCAACATGGAGGAGCTGAGAACAAGGTGCTTTAATCTGCTCATTTCATTCCTTGCTTGGCGTGGCAGTGGCAGTGGCCCCACGGTGTGTTTGCCTGCAGAGCCTGGGAGCGGGTTGGAGGGGGCGTGGGAGGGGGAGGGGGTGTTGAGGTGGGAGGGTGGTGGGTGCGGGTGAAAGGACGATAGGGTTGCCAACTGTCCCGTATTAGACGGGACATCCTGTATTTTGGGCTAAATTTGTTTGTACCGTAAGGGACCTAGGCACGGGGTGCGCTGTAGGCCCGGATGCTGTGGGCCCTGACACTGTAGCCCGGAAACTGTAGGCCCGGAAACTGGAGGCCCGGACACTGTAGGCCCGGACACTGTAGGCCCGGACAGTGTAGGCCCGGACACTGTAGGTCCGGACAGTGTAGGCCCGGACACTGTAGGCCCGGACACTGTAGGCCCGGAAACTGTAGGCCCAGACACTGTAGGCCCGGACACTGTAGGCCCGGACACTGTAGGCCCGGACACTGTAGGCCCAGACACTGTAAGCCTGGACAGTGTAGGCCCGGATGCTGTGGGCCCGGACACTGTAGCCCAGAAACTGTAGGCCCGGACACTGTAGGCCCGGACAGTGTAGGCCCGGACAGTGTAGGCCCAGACAGTGTATGCCCGGAGGCCCGGGCGCCGGCTAACGGAGGTTGCCTAGCAACCCGCCGCCACCATTGGTGGAGCGGGAGCACGTGGCCGCTGGCTGGGTGAGGTCACGTGGGGCGCGGGGCGGTGACGTCACCTTTTGTCCCTTATTTGGGAGTGAGGAAGTTGGCAACCCTATGCTGAAGTGTGGGGGGGGGGGGGGGGGGGGGTGGGTGCGGGTGGGAGGGAGAGGGGGTGCTGAAATGTGTGGGGGCGGGAGGGTGGGAGGGAGGGAGAGCGGATCGGTCAATGTGTGATGGGGGGGTTGGTGGGGGGGAGGATGGTTTAGTCACCCCAGGGCGACTATGGTGGCGCAGCGGTAGAGTTGCCGCCCTACAGCGCTCACAGCGCCAAAGACCCCGGGTTTGATCCCGACCGCGGGCGCCGTCTGTACGGAGTTTGTACGTTCTCCCCGTGACCTGTGTGGGTTTTCTCCGAGATCTTGGGTTTCCACCCACTCTCCAAAGACGTGCAGGTTTGTAGGTTAATTGGCTTGGTAAATGTAAAAATTGTCCCTAGTGCGTGTAGGATAGTGTTAGTGTGCGGGGATCGTTGGTCAGCACGGACTCGGTGGGCCGAAGGGCCTGTTTCTGCGCTGTATCTCTAAACTAAACTGAACAACATCTAATCAGCACATTAGCATCCAGCCTCAGACTTAGTTTAGTTTAGTATATTATTGTTTATTACGTGTACCGAGGTACAGTAAAAAGCTTTTCCATTGCGTGCCAGCCAGTCAACGGAAAGACTAGATACATTGTTACAATCAGAGCTGTCCACAGTGTGCAGATACAGGATAAAGGGAATAATGTTTAGTGCAAGTAAATGTCTAGTAAAGTTCGGTCAGAGGCAGACAAAGGTGGATTGGGTGGTTACATAGAAACATAGAAACATAGAAAATAGGTGCAGGAGTAGGCCATTCGGCCCTTCGAGCCAGCACCGCCATTCAATATGATCATGGCTGATCATCCAACTCAGCACCCTGCCTTCTCTCCATACCCCCTGATCCCTTTAGCCACAAGGGCCACATCTAACTCCCTCTTAAATACAGCCAATGAACTGGCCTCAACTACCTTCTGTGGCAGAGAATTCCACAGATTCACTACTCTCTGTGTGAAGAAATGTTTTCTCATCTCGGTCCTAAAAGACTTCCCCCTTATCCTTAAACTGTGACCCCTTGTTCTGGACTTCCCCAACATCGGGAACAATCTTCCCGCATCTAGCCTCTCCAACCCCTTAAGAATTTTATATGTTTCAATAAGATCCCCCCTCAGTCTTCTAAATTCCAGCGAGTATAAGCCTAGTCTATCCAATCTTTCTTCATATGAAAGTCCTGCCATCCCAGGGATCAATCTGGTGAACCTTCTCTGTACTCCCTCTAAGGCTAGAATGTCTTTCCTCAGATTAGGAGACCAAAACTGCACACAATACTCCAGGTGCGGTCTCACCAAGGCCCTGTACAACTGCAGCAGAACCTCCCTGCTCCTACACTCAAATCCTCTTGCTATGAATGCTAACATACCATTTGCTTTCTTCACTGCCTGCTGCACCTGCACGCTTGCTTTCAATGACTGGTGCACCATGACACCCAGGTCACGTTGCATCTCCCCTTCTCCCAATCGGTCACCATTCAGGTAATACTCTGCTTTCCTGTTCTTGCCGCCAAAGTGGATAACCTCACATTTATCCACATTATACTGCATCTGCCATGCATTTGCCCACTCTCCTAATCTATCCAAGTCATTCTGCAGCCTCCTAGCATCCTCCTCGCAGCTAACACTGCCACCCAGCTTCGTGTCAGTTTTAAAAAGGCTTTCAGCACATTGGCCTTCGTCAGTCAGAGTATTGAGTTATATGTCAAGTTGCAGTTGTATAAGACATTGGTGAGGCCACTTTTAGAGTATTGTGAAGATAGACACTAAAAGCTGCAGTAACTCAGCGGATCAGACAACATCTCTGGAGAAAAGGAATAGGTGACGTTCCAGGCCGAGACCCTTCTTCAGACTCTAAAGAAGTCTTCACAGGGGTCTCGACCTGAGACGTCAGCACTTCCTTCTCTCCAGAGACGCTGTCTGACCCGCTGAGTTACCCAGCCTTTAGCGTCTATCTTCATTTCTAACCAGCATCTGCAGTTCCTTCCCACACATTTAGAATATCGTCTTCAGTTTTGGTCATGTATTTGGTCAGTTTTTCCTGTCATAGGAAAGATGTTCAGAGGGTTCAGAGGGTTCAGAGAAGGTTTGCCAGGATGTTGCCAGGACTCGAGTGTACGAGCTTTAGGGTGAGGTTGAGCAGGCTGGGTCTCTACTCCTTGGAGCGCAGGAGGATGAGGGGAGATCTTGCAGAGGTGCACAGAATCAAGAGAGGAATAGATGAGGTCTTTCGTCCAGAGTAGGGGAATCGAGAACCAGAGGACATAGGTTTAAGGTGAGGTGGGGAAAAGATTTAATGGGAACCTGAGGGGTAACTTTTTCACACAAAGGGTGGTGGGTGTATGGAATGAGTTGCTGGAGGAGGTAGTTGAGGCTGGGACTATTGCAATGTTTAAAAAACATTTGGATAGTTCAGGGTTTGGAGGGATATGGGCAAAAACCCAGGCAGGTGGGACTAGTGTAGCTGGGACATGTTGGTCGGTGTGGGCAAGTTGGGCCGAAGGGCCTGTTTCCACGCTGTATCACTCTATAAAGACAGACCGAGGGTCTCTAATGAGGTAGATGGGAGGTGAGGACCACTCTCTAGTTGGTGAGAGGACGATTCAATTGTCTGGTGACAGCTGGGAAGAAAATGCCCCTGAATCGGGAGGTGTGCGTTTTCATGCTTCTGTACCTCTTGCCCGATGGGAGAGGGGAGGAGAGGGAGTGGCCGGGGTGAGTGTCTGGATGGAAGTTGGGCGATATTGGTGAACTCCAAAGACGTGCAGGCATGTAGGTTAATTGGCTTGGTAAATGCGTAAAAAAATAATTGTCCCTGGTGGGTGTAGGATAGTGTTATTGTGCGAGGATCACTGGTCAGCGCGGACCCGGTGGGCCGAAAGGGCCTGTTTCCGCGCTGTATCTCCAAACTAAACTTAAAGGCGTCCAACCCAAAGGTCTACCTCTACACCTAGAGTCATAGAATCATGGAGTCACCCTGGAATGGCGTGACTGTCATATGTTGAAAGACTGGAGCGACTAGGCTTGTATACACTGGAATTTACAAGGATGAGAGGGGATCTTATCGAAACGTATAAGATTATTAAGGGGTTGGACACGTTAGAGGCAGGAAACATGTTCCCGATGTTGGGGGAGTCCAGAACAAGGGGCCACACAGTTTAAGAATAAGGGTAGGCCATTTAGAACGGAGATGAGGAAAAACTTTTTCAGTCAGAGAGTTGTGAATCTGTGGAATTCTCTGCCTCAGAAGGCAGTGAAGGCCAATTCTCTGAATGCATTCAAGAGAGAGGTAGTTAGAGCTCTTAAGGATAGCGGAGTCAGGGGGTATGGGGAGAAGGCAGGAACGGGGTACTGATTGAGAATGATCAGCCATGATCACATTGAATGGCGGTGCTGGCTCGAAGGGCCGAATGGCCTCCTCCTGCACCTATTGTCTACAACTTGGCAACACCCACTGAGAACGAGTGGGTTAACGTTCGATGCGCGTTTGTCGGGACTGGGCCTGTACTCGCTGGAGTTTAGAAGAATGAAGGGGGACCTCATTGAAACGTACCGAAGAGTGAAAGTCTTGGATAGAGTGGATGTGGAGAGGATGTTTCCACTAGTGGGAGAGTCTAGGACCAGAGGGCACAGCCTCAGAAACAAAGGATGTTCCTTTAGAAAGAAAATGAGGAGGAATATCTTTCGTCAGAGGGCGGTGAATCTGTGGAATTCATGTCCACAGAAGGCTGTGGAGGCCAAGTCAGTGGATATTTTTAAGGAGGGGATTGACAATATTGACTATTCTTGTTTAGTTTGGGTGTCAGGGGTTACGGGGAGGAGCATAGAATCACAGAAAATAAGTGCAGGAGGAGGCCATTCGGCCCTTTGAGCCAGCACTGCCATTCAATATGATCATGGCTGATCATCCAGAATCAGTACCCCGTTCCTGCTTTCTCCCCACATCCCTTGATTCCGTTAGCCCTAAGAGCTAAATCTAACTCTCTTTTGAAAACATCCAGTGAATTGGCCTCCACTGCCTTCTGTGGCAGAGAATTCCACAGATTCACAACTCTCTGGGTGAAAAAGTTTTTCCTCATCTCCGTTCTAAATGGCCTACCCCTTATTCTTAAACTGTGACCCCTGGTTCTGGACTCCCCCAACATTGGGAACATGTTTCCTGCCTCCAACCCCTTCATAATCTTATATGTTTCTATAAGATCTCCTCTCATCCTTCTAAATTCCAGTGTATACAAGCCCAGTCGATCCATTCTTTCATCATGTGTCAGTCCCGCCATCCCGGGAATTAACCTGGCGAACTTACGCTGCACGCCCTCAATAGCAAGAATGTCCTTCCTCAAATTAGGAGACCAAAACTGCACACATTACTCCAGGTGCAGTCTCACCAGGGCCCTGTACAACTGCAGAAGGACCTCTTTGCTAATATACTCAAATCCTCTCGCTATGAAGGCCAACATGCCATTAGCTTTCTTCACTGCCTGCTGTACCTGCATGCTTACTTTCAGTGACTGATGCACTAGGACACCCAGATCTCGTTGTACGTCCCCTTTACCTAATCTGACACCATTCAGATAATAATCTGCCTTCCTGTTCTTGCCACCAAAGTGGATAACCTCACACTTATCCACGGAAAGGCAGGAGAATGGGGCTGAGGGGGAGAGATAGATCAGCCATGATTGAATGGCGGAGTAGACTTGATGGGCCGAATGGACTAATTCCGCTCCTAGAACATATGAACTTACGAAGATATCCCATCTACAGTAGTCCCACATGCCCAAGTTTGACCCATATCCCTCTAACCTAACTGATCCAGGTACCTGTCCAAATGTATTTTAGACAATAGACAGTAGACAATAGACAATAGGTGCAGGAGGAGGCCATTCGGCCCTTCGAGCCACCATTCAATCCGATCATGGTTGATCATTCGCAATTAGTACCCCTTTCCTGCCTTCTCCCCATACCCCCTGAGTCCACTATCCTTAAGAGCTCTACCTAGCTCTCTCTTGAATGCATTCAGAGAATTGGCCTCCACTGCCTTCTGAGGCAGAGAATTCCACAGATTTACAACTCTCTGACTGAAAAAGTTTTTCCTCATCTCCGTTCTAAATGGCCTACCCCTTATTCTTAAACTGTGGCTCCTGGTTCTGGACTCCCCCAACATTGGGAACATGTTTCCTGCCTCTAACGTGTCCAACCCCTTAATAATCTTCCAACCCCTTAATAATCTGGTTTTAAATGCTGTTAAAGTCCCTGCCCTCAACTACCTCCTCCGGCAGCTCGTTCCACACACCTACCACCCTCTGTGTGAAAAAGTTACCCCTCGGATTCCAATTGGATCTTTTCTCCTTCACCTTGAACCTATGTCCTCTGGTCCTCGATTCCCTTACTCTGGGCAAAAGTACCTGATCTATTCCACTTATGGTTCTGTGCACCTCTTTAAGATCACCCCTCATCCTCCTGCGCTCCAAGGAATACGGTTCTAGTCTGCTCAACCACTCCCTTAAAGCTCAGACACTCAGTTCCTGGCACGCACTCTCCGGGTAAATCTTAAATCTTTCCCCTCTCACCGAAAACCTTTGCCCTCTGGTTCTTGATTCTCCTACTCTGGGCAAGAGATTATCAGGGAAACAAGAGGAACTGTTGTCCCTTGTTGGAGAGAAGGAATCAATAGAAAATAGACAATAGGTGCAGGAGGAGACCATTTGGCATGGATTTACGAAGGGGAAATCATGCTTGACTAATCTTCTGGAATTCTTTGAGGATGTAACTAGGAAAATTGACAGGGGAGAGCCAGTGGATGTGGTGTACCTTGACTTTCAGAAAGCCTTTGACAAGGTTCCACATAGGAGATTGGTGGGCAAAATTAGAGCACATGGTATTGGAGGTAGGGTACTGACATGGATAGAAAATTGGTTGACAGACAGAAAGCAAAGAGTGGGGATAAATGGGTCCCTTTCAGAATGGCAGGCAGTGACTAGTGGGGTACCGCAAGGCTCAGTACTGGGACCGCAGCTATTTACAATATACATTAATGACTTGGATGAAGGGATTAAAAGTACCATTAGCAAATTTGCAGATGATACAAAGCTGGGTGGCAGTGTGAACTGTGAGGAAGATGCTATGAGGTTGCAGGGTGACTTGGACAGGTTGTGTGAGTGGGCGGATGCATGGCAGATGCAGTTTAATGTGGATAAGTGTGAGGTTATCCACTTTGCTGGTAAGAATAGGAAGGCAGAGTATTATCTGAATGGCGTCAAGTTAGGAACAGGGGAAGTACAACGAGATCTGGGTGTCCTAGTGCATCAGTCACTGAAAGGAAGCGTGCAGGTACAGCAGGCAGTGAAGAAAGCCAATGGAATGTTGGCCTTCATAACAAGAGGAGTTGAGTATAGGAGCAAAGAGGTCCTTCTGCAGTTGTACAGGGCCCTAGTGAGACCGCACCTGGAGTACTGTGTGCAGTTTTGGTCTCCAAATTTGAGGCAGCCATTGGTGGAGCGGGACCACGTGGCCGCTGGCTGGGTGAGGTGACGTGGGGCGCGGGGCGGCGATGTCACCTTGTCCCGTATTTGGGAGTGAGGAAGTTGGCAACCCTAGTCAGTGCGGTCATATTCCTCCCAACATCTCCCACCATCCCAATCACCACCTCCCCCTTCCCCATACCTCCCTCTTCTCCCATCTCCGAGTCCCCCATTTACTATTTACCCCCTCCACTTTCTCTTCCCCCCCCTCTTGCATTTCACTCCTCCTCTCCTCTCATTTAGTTGGGTTTAGTTTGGAGATACAGCGCGGAAACAGGCCCCTCGGCCCACCGAGTCCACGCCGACCACCGATCCCCGCACACCAACACTATCCTACACACACACACACACCACGGACATTTTACAATTTTTTACCGAAGCCAAATAACCCTCAAACCTGTACGTTTTTTTGGAGCGCGGGAGGAAACTGGAGCCCCACGCGGGTCACGGAGAGAACGTACAACGCCATGCAGACAGCACCCACAGTTGGGATCGAACCCTGGTCTCTGGCAATAGACAATAGACAATAGGTTCAGGAGGAGGCCATTTGGCCCTTCGAGCCAGCACCACCATTCAACGTGATCATGGCTGATCATTCTCAATCAGTACCCCGTTCCTGCCTTCTCCCCATACCCCCTGACTCCGCTATCCTTAAGAGCTCTATCTAGCTCTCTCTTGAATGCATTCAGAGAATTGGCCTCCACTGCCTTCTGAGGCAGAGAATTCCACAGATTCACAACTCTCTGACTGAAAAAGTTTTTCCTCATCTCCGTTCTAAATGGCCTACCCCTTATTCTTAAACTGTGGCCCCTTGTTCTGGACTCCCCCAACATTAGGAACATGTTTCCTGCCTCTAACGTGTCCAACCCCTTAATAATCTTATACGTTTCGATAAGGTCCCCTCTCATCCTTCTAAATTCCAGTGTATACAAGCCTATTCGCTCCAGTCTTTCAACATATAACAGTCCCGCCATTCCGGGAATTAACCTAGTAAACCTACGCTGCACGCCCTCAATAGCAAGAATATCCTTCCTCAAATTTGGAGACCAAAACTGCACACAGCACTCCAGGTGCGGTCTCACTAGGGCCCTGTACAACTGCACACAGTACTCCAGATGCGGTCTCACTAGGGCCCTGTACAACTGCACACAGTACTCCAGGTGCGGTCTCACTAGGGCCCTGTACAACTGCACACAGTACTCCAGGTGCGGTCTCACTAGGGCCCTGTACAACTGCACACAGTACTCCAGGTGCGGTCTCACTAGGGCCCTGTGAGGCAGCAACTCTACCCGCTGCTCCACCGTGACGAGAAAGAGAGTGGGAGAGAGAAAGGGGAGAGAGAGAGAGAGATAAATAGAGAGAAAGGGAGGGGGAGAGAAAGGGAGAGAGAAAGCGAGAGGGAGAGGTAGAGAAAGAGGGCGAGAAAGAGAGGGAGCAGGAGATAGAGAAAGAGATAGAGAGGGAGAGAAAGATGGAGGAGACAGAAAGAGAGGGAGATAGAGAGGAGAGAGCGGAAAGAGAGGGAGATAGAGAGACAGTGGAGAGAGGGAAATTGAGAATGAGGAAGAGGCAGAGGTCGAGAGAAAGAGAGGACGAAAGAGATGGATAGGGAGAGGGAGATAGAGAATAAGAAAAAGAGGGAGAGAGTGAGGGACTGAAGAGGTAACTTTAGAGAGATAGCTGGATTAAGAGAGATAGATAGATAGATAGATAGATAGATAGATAGATAGATAGATAGATAGATAGATAGATAGATAGATAGATAGATAGATAGATAGATAGATAGATAGATAGATAGATAGATAGATAGATAGATAGATAGATAGATAGATAGATAGATAGATAGATAGATAGATAGAGAGGATAGAGAGGAAAGAGAGGAAAGAGACAGAGGTGGTCATGAACGGTTGCTAATTATAGTGATACAGCAAAGAAACAGGCCCTTCGGCCCACAGGGTCCATGTTGACCATTATCCGCACATTTACTCTTTACTTTAATCCTATTGTTAATTCTCCCCACATTCCCTATCAACTCCCCCCCAGCTTCCACCCCTCCCACACATCAGGGGGGCAATTCCCAGCGGCCCATTAACCCACCCGTCTTTGAGGCGTGGGAGGAAACCGGAGCACCCGGAGGAAACCCACGCGGTCACAAGGAGAACGTGCAAACTCCACAGAGACAGATAAACACACGCAAAGACTCACATGCAGATAAATACACAGACACACAGTGACACACACAGACACTCATGCATAGACATACATACATACACACAGAAACACAGACATACATACACACACACACAGACATACATACACACACACACACACACACGGACATACATGCACACACACACGCACACATACAGACATACATACACACACACACACACATACATACACACACACACACACACACACACATACAGACATACACACACACAGACATACATACACACACACAGACACACACACACACATACATACACACACACAAAGACTTACATACATAGACATACATACACACACACAAACACACACAGGCATACATACATACAAACACAGACACACACAGACATACATGCACACAAACACACAGACTTACATACATACATAGACATACATACACACAAACACAGACACACATACATACACAAACACACAGACATATATACATACCCACGAACACACACAGACATGCATACACACACACACACACACAAACACAGACACATACAGACATACATACACAAAAACACACAGACATATATACATACCCACAAACACACACAGACATACATACACACACACACAAACACAGACATACATAGACATACTTACACACAAACACAGACATACATACACACAAACACACAGACATACATACACACAAACACACACACTCATACATACAAACACATAGACAGACACACGGACATACATACACACAGACACACACATACATACACAGATGCACACACACAGATGCACATACACACACAAAGTTACACACAGTTACACACAGATGCACAGAGATACACACACATATAGACAAACACACACACACAACGCTGGAGGTGGGGATGGTACCTGGGTCTCCGGCGCCGTGAGGCAACGGCTCACCGTCAGCCGCCTCAAAGTGCCCTGTGTTCCCGTGGCAACTGAAGAGCGAATTGCCGACGGGCCCGGGAAACGCAGGCTGCCGATGTGCCGATCCCACTAGGCCCCGTCGTCTTGGCGACGGCAGAGGGGAGGCCTCGGGAGGGCAAGAGTCATTGAGTGATATGTTGTGGTAACAGGCCCTTCGGCCCACCTTTCCCACACCGGCCAACATGTCCCAGCTACACTAGTCCCACCCGCGTTTGGTCCATATCCCTCCAAACCCGTCCTATCCATCTACCTGTCCAAATGTTTCTTAACTGTTGGGATAGTCCCAGCCTCAACTACCTCCTCCGGCAGCTTGTTCCATACACCCACCACCCTCTGCGTGGAAAAAGTTACCCCTCAGGTTCCTATTAAATCTTCCCCCCCCCTCACCTTAAACCTATGTCCTTTGGTTCTTGATTCCACCAACTCTGGGCAAGAGATTGTGCGTTAACCCGATCTATTCCTCTCATGATTTTATACACCTCCATAAGATCACCCCTCAATCCTCCTGCGCTCCAAGGAATAGAGTCCCAGCCTGCTCAACCTCTCCCTACAGCTCAGACCCTCGGGTCCTGGCAACATCCTCGTAAATCTTCTCGGAACCCTTTTAAACTTGACAACATCTTTCCTATAACGTGGAGACCAAAACTGAACACAATGCTCTAAATGCGGCCTCACCAAAGTCTTATGTAACGGGGGTTGCCAACTGTCCCGTATTAGCCGGGACATCCCGTATTTTGGGCTAAATTGGTTTGTCCCGTACGGGACCGCCCTTGTCCCATATTAGGCCCGGGGGGCATTGTAGGCCCCAACGCTGTAGGTCCCGACAGTTTAGGTCCCGACACTCTAGGTTTCCGACATTTTAGCTCCGGACAGTGTAGGCCCGGACAGTGTAGGCCCGGACAGTGTAGGCCTGGAGGCCCGGGCGCTACCTAACGGAGGTTACGTAGCAACCCGCCTCCGGGCCCGGGCGGCTGCCATTGGTGGAGCGGGGAGCACGTGGCCGCTGGCTGGGTGAGGTCACATGGGGCGTGGGGCGATGACGTCACCTTGTCCCATATTTGGGAGTGACATAGTTGGCAACCCTATGTGTAACTGCAACATGACCTCCCGACTACTCAATATTGTGACTGATGAAGGCCAATTTGCCGAAAGCCTTTTTGACCACCCTGTCTTCCTGCAACTATACTGGACTTTATCTTGCACTAAACGATAGACAATAGACAATAGACAATAGGTGCAGGAGGAGGCCATTCGGCCCTTCGAGCCAGCACTGCCATTCAATGTGATCATGGCTGATCATTCTCAATCAGTACCCCGTTCCTGCCTTCTCCCCTGACTCCGCTATCCTTAAGAGCTCTATCCAGCTCTCTCTTGAATGCGTTCAGTGAATTGGCCTCCACTGCCTTCTGAGGCAGAGAATTCCGCAGATTCACAACTCTCTGACTGAAAACGTTTTTCCTCATCTCCGTTCTAAATGGCCTACCCCTTATTCTTAAACTGTGTGGCCCCTGGTTCTGGACTCCCCCAACATTGGGAACATGTTTCCTGCCTCTAACGTGTCCAACCCCTTAATAATCTTATACGTTTCGATAAGATCCCCTCTCATCTTTCTAAATTCCAGTGTATACAAGCCTAGTCGCTCCAGTCTTTCAACATACGACAGTCCCGCCATTCCGGGAATTAACCTAGTAAACATTATTCCCTTCGTCCTTATCTTGCACCGAACGTTATTCCCTTTCGTTCTGCATCTGTTCACTGAACCCTTTCAAGATGGCCGACATCTTCCCCGTAAAATGGTGGCCAGAACTGAACACAGTACTGTAACTGCGGCCTCGCCAACGTCGTATGTAACGTGACGGAGGGTGGGTCATCCAGGGGTGTAACTTGTGTCTGCATGGTCTAGGATGGGAGCATTGTCCACCACAATGCACAAGGTCAAGCAAGAGCGGCCGAAAGCTAGAATCATGGACGCTGATGAGGAGGAACTGCCTCAGGCTGAGAAAGGTGAGCCATCATCTCCCATCTCCCCCCCCCCCCCCGCCCCCGACTCTAATCCACTCTTTGGAGGGTGAGGGAGGCGGGGGAGAAAGCAGGAATATGATTGAACAGCGGAATAGATTAGTAGAACATATTTAACATGGAGTAGATTTATGAAGAACTTATCAACATATCGGTCCACTCCAAAGTAGGGCAGGGTTGCAAGGAAACGGCCGGTTTGCCTTCATCGATCGGTGCATTGAGTACAAGAGTCACCACTTCACCTTAAAGCTCGAGAGAGAACTGATTGAGAATGATCAGCCATGATCACATTGAATGGCGGTGCTGGCTCGAAGGGCCGAATGGCCTCCTCCTGCACCTATTGTCTACTGTCTATAACATTGGTCAGGATGCATTTGGAGCATTGCGTGCAGTGTGGTTTAGTTTGGAGATACAGCGCGGAAACAGGCCCTTCGGCCCACCGGGTCCGCGCCGACCAGCGATCCCCGCACACTAACACTACCCTAACACACACACACACGCACACACACTAAGGGCAATTTTCTACATTTATAACCGAGCCAATTAACCTACAAACCTGTACCGTCTGTGGAGTGCGGGAGGAAACCGGAGCGCCCGGAGAAAACCCACGCAGGTCACGGGGAGAAGGTGCAAACTCCGAAACGGACGGGCACCGGTGGTCAGGATGGAACCCGGGTTTCTGGCGCTGTAGGGCGGCAACTCATGGCCCCCGTCCATGGAACATCGCCGTTTGTGGGGAGACTTGATAGAAGTGTGTAAAATTATACAAGGCCCGGATTATGAAGATGCCTGGATCAAGGCGGGTGTTAGCTCCAGGGGAGAGTTTGGGCAGATTTGGATTGTTATCTCAGGAGCACCGGAGGTTGGGGATAGAAGATAGAAGACAATAGACAATAGACAATAGGTGCAGGAGGAGGCCATTCGGCCCTTTGAGCCAGCGCCACCATTCAATGTGATCATGGCTGATCATTCTGAATCAGTACCCTGTTCCGGCCTTCTCTCCATACCCCCTGACTCCGCTATCCTTAAGAGCTCTCTCTTGAATGCATTCAGAGAATTGGCCTCCACTGCCTTCTGAGGCAGAGAATTCCACAGATTCACAACTCTCTGACTGAAAAAGTTTTTCCTCATCTCCGTTCTAAATGGCCTACCCCTTATTCTTAAACTGTGGCCCCTTGTTCTGGACTACCCCAACATTGCACGGTAGCGCAGCGGTAGAGTTGCTGCTTTACAGTGAATGCAGCGCCGGAGACTCAGGTTCGATCCTGACTACGGGTGCTGCACTGTAAGGAGTTTGTACGTCCTCCCCGTGACCTGCGTGGGTTTTCTCCGAGATCTTCGGTTTCCTCCCACACTCCAAAGATGTACAGGTATGTAGGCTAATTGACTGGGTAAATGTAAAAAATTGTCCCTAGTGGGTGTAGGATAGTGTTAATGTGCGGGGATCGCTGGGCGGCGCGGACTTGGTGGGCCGAAAAGGCCTGTTTCCGCGCTGTATATATATGATATGATATGATATGTTTCCTGCCTCTAACATGTCCAACCCCTGAATAATCTTATACGTTTCGATAAGATCCCCTCTCATCCTTCTAAATGCTACTGTATACAAGCCTAGTCCCTCCAGTCTTTCAACGTACAACAGTCTCGCCATTCCGGGAATTAACCTCGTGAACCTACGCTGCATGCCCTCAATCGCAAGAATGTCCTTCCTCGAGTTTGGAGACCAAAACTGCACACAGTACTCCAGGTGCGGTCTCACTAGGGCCCTGTACAACTGCAGAAGGACCTCTTTGCTCCTATACTCAACTCCTTTTGTTATGAAGGCCAAAATTCCATTGGCTTTCTTCACTGCCTGCTGTACCTGCGTGCTTCCTTTCAGTGACTGATGAACTAGGCCACCCGGATCTCGTTGTACGTCCCCTTTTCCTAACTTGACACCATTTCGATCCTGGCTACGGGTGCTGTCTGTACGGAGTTTGTACGTTCTCCCCGTGGACCGCGTGGGTTTTCTCCGGGTGCTTCGGTTCCCTCCCACACGCCAGAGACCTGCAGGTTTGTAGGTTGATTGGTTTCCATAGAAATATTATCCCTAGTGAGTAGGATAGAACTAGTGTATGGGCTCACAAAATGCTGGAGTAACTCAGCAGGTCAGGCAGCATCTCAGGAGAGAAGGAACGGGTGACGTTTCGGGTCGAGACCCTTCCTCAGTTTGAAGAAGGGTCTCGACCCGAAACGTCGCCCATTCCTTCTCTCCTGAGATGCTGCCTGACTCGCTGAGTTACTCCAGCATTTTGTGAACAAATACCTTCCATTTGTACCAGCATCTGCAGTTATTTTCTTACGCTATCTGTTGCTCCACTGCCATTTCTCCTCAAGGTATGTCCACTTTGAAGACGTTCTCCTCCTCTCTTCGACGAGAGCTTAATCCTAACCTGAGGAAAGACATTCTAGCCTTAGAGGGCGTACAGAGATGGTTCACCAGATTGATCCCTGGGATGGCAGGACTTTCATATGAAGAAAGACTGGATAGACTAGGCTTGTACTCGCTGGAATTTAGAAGACTGAGGGGGGATCTTATAGAAACTTACAAAATTCTTAAGGGGTTGGAGAAGCTAGATGCGGGAAGATTGTTCCCTGATGTTGGGGGAGTCCAGAACCAGGGGTCACAGCTTAAGGATAAGGGGGAAGTCTTTTAGGACCGAAATGAGAAAACATTTCTTCACACAGAGTGGTGAATCTGTGGAATTCTCTGCCACAGAAGGTAGTTGAGGCCAGTTCTTTGCTTATATTTAAGAGGGTGTTAGATGCGGCCCTTGTGGCTAAAGGGATCAGGGGGTATGGAGAGAAGGCAGGTACGGGATACGGAGCTGGATGACCAGCCATGATCATATTGAATGGCGGTGCGTACAGGCTCGAAGGGCCGAATGGCCTACTCCTGCACCTATTTTCTATGTTTCTATGTTTCTATGTAACATGCTCTCTCGTTGCTCCCCCTCTGTGATTTCTCCTGCCCTCCTGCTCCACGACCACATCTTGACCCAGACTCGCTACCACAGCCTCGTCTGCTTTCTTGGGACTTGCCTGCGCCTCCATCTTCTGCCTCGTGGTTTCCAGTTCCGTTTCCAGACCTCCTAATTCGGTCCCAACCCTGCCTTCTCCCCACAGGCTCCAACAGTCCATCTGCCGCTTTTCAGAACAATTTTCCTTCCGTGCCCTGCGTTGTACTCTGGCTGCGGGGTCTCGACCCCAAACGTCGCCCATTCCTTCTCTCCTGAGATGCTGCCTGACCTGCTGAGTTACTCCAGTATTTTGTGAATAAATACCTTCGATTTGTACCAGCATCGGCAGTTATTTTCCGTGTATGGGTGATTGCTGGTCAGTACAAACCCATGGGTCGAAGGGCCTGTTTCAATGCTGTACCTCTACGTCTAAAGTCTATTGACGAACAGTGGACCTTGATGTACCAGTTCATGTTCTTAGAATTCAGAGTCATCCAGAGTGGAAACAGGGCCTTCGGACCAACTTGCCCACATCGACCAACATGCCCCATCTACACTAGTCCCACCTGCCTGCATTTGGCCCATGTCTCTCTAAACCCGTCCAATCCATGTACCTGTCTAAATGTTTCTTAAATGTTGGGACAGTCCCAGCCTCAACGACCTCCTCTGGCAGCTCGTTCAATACACCCACCACCCTCTGTGTAAAAAGGTTCATATTCAGAGCGACACGGTGGCGCAGCGGTAGAGTTGCTGCCTTACAGCGAATGCAGCGCCGGAGACTCAGGTTCGATCCTGACTACGGGCGCCGTCTGTATGGAGTTTGTACGTTCTCCCCGTGACCTGCGTGGGTTTTCTCCGAGATCTTCTGTTTCCTCCCACACTCCAAAGGCGTGCAGGTTTGTAGGTTAATTGGCTGGGCAAATGTAAAAAATTGTCCCTAGTGGGTGATGGATAGTGTTAGTGTGCGGGGATCGCTGGGCGGCACGGACCCGGTGGGCCGAAGGGCCTGTTTCCGCGCTGTATCTCTAAATCTAAAAAAATTGAATCTAAATCTAAATATTAAATCTTTCTTCCCTCAACTTAAACATATGTCCTCTGGTCCTCGATTCCCCTACTCTGGGCAAAAGACCGTACATTTACCCGATCTATTCCTCTCATGATTTTGTACACCTCTATAAGAACACCCCTCCTCATCCTCCTGCGCTCCAAGGAACAGAGTCCCAGCCTGCTCAACCTTTAGTCTCCTAATCTGAGGAAGGACATCCTTGTAATTGAGGCAGTGCAGCGTAGGTTCACGAGATTGATCCCTGGGATGGCGGGACTGACACATGAGGAAAGATTGAAAAGACTAGGCTTGTATTCACTGGAGTTTAGAAGGATGAGAGGGGATCTTGTAGAAACATATATAATTATAAAAGGACTGGACAAGCTAGATGCAGGAAAAATGTTCCCAATGTTGGGGGAGTCCAGAACCAGGGGCCACACAGTCTAAGAATAAAGGGGAGGCCATTTAAAACTGAGGTGAGAAGGAACCTTTTTACCCAGAGAGTTGAGAATTTGTGGAATTCTCTGCCACAGAGGGCAGTGGAGGCCAAATCACTGGATGAATTTAAGAGAGAGTTAGATAGAGCTCCAGGGGCTAGTGGAATCAAGGGATATGGGGAGAAGGCAGGCACGGGTTATTGATTGGGGATCGATCAGCCATGATCACAATGAATGGCGGTGTTGGCTCGAAGGGCTGAATGGCCTCCTCCTGCACCTGTTTTCTATGTTTCTATGTTTCTAACCTCTCCCTGTAGCTCAGACCCTCGAGTCCTGGCAACATCCTCGTAAATCTTCTCGGTACCCTTTTCCAGCTTGGCAAACATCTTCACCATAACATGGTGACCCAAAACTGAACACAATGCTCTAAATGCGGCCTCACCAACGACTTATACAACTGCAACGTGACCTCCCAACTTCCACAGCCAATACTCTGACTGATGGAAGGCCAATGTGCCAAATGCCTTTTTGACCGCCCTATCTACCTGCGATGCCACTTTCAAGGAACTTTATACCTGCACTCCAAGGTCCCTCTGCTCTACAACACTCCCCAGGGCCCGACCATTCACTGTAGGTCCTGCCCATGTTAGACGTCCCAAACTGCACCAGCTCACATTTCTCCATATTAAATTTAATCACCCACCTGGCCAACCGATCAAGATCCTCACCCGATCATAAGTGATAGGAGTAGAATTAGGCCATTCGGCCCATCAAGTCCACTCCGCCACTCAATCGTGGCTGGTCTATCTCTCCCTCCCAACCCCATTCTCCTGCCTTCTCCCCATAACCCCTGACACCCGCACTAATCAAGAATCTGTCTATCTCTGCCTTAAATATATCCACTGACTTGTGGCCTCCACAGCCGTCTGTGGCAAAGAATCCCACAGATTCACCGCCCTCTGACTGAAGAAATTCCTCCTCATCTCCTTCCTAAAGGAACGTCCTTTAATTCTGAGGCTGTGCCCTCTGGTCCTAGACTCTCCCACTAGTGGAAACATCCTCTCCACATCCACTCTATCCAGGCCGCTCACTGTTCTGTACGTTTCAATGAGGTCCCCCCCTTATTCTTCTAAACTCCAGCGAGTACAGGCCCCAGTGCCGACAAACGCTCATCGTACGTTAACCCACTCATTCCTGGGATCGTTCTTGTAAACCTCCTCTGGACCCTCTCCAGAGCCAGCACATCCTTCCTCAGATCCAGGGCCCAAAATTGCTCACAGTATTTCAAATGCAGCCTGACCTGACCCCTTATAGAGCCTCAAAATAACATCCCTGTTTTTGTACGTAAGCCCCCTCGAAATAAATCCTGCTGCCATTTTTGACAACCGTCCTCCTTATTGACTAGTGTAAGAAAATAACTGCAGATGCTGGTACAAATCGAAGGTATTTATTTCACAAAATGCTGGAGTAACTCAGCAGGTCAGGCAGCATCTCGGGAGAGAAGGAATGGGCGACGTTTCGGGTCGAGACCCTTCTTCAGACTGATGTCAGGGGGGCGGGACAAAGGAAGGATATAGGTGGAGACAGGAAGATAGAGGGAGATCTGGGAAGGGGGAGGGGAAGGGAGGGACAGAGGAACTATCTAAAGTTGGAGAAGTCAATGTTCATACCGCTGGGCTGCAAGCTGCCCAGGCGAAATATGAGGTGCTGTTTCTCCAATTTCCGGTGGGCCTCACTATGGCACTGGAGGAGGCCCATGACAGAAAGGTCAGACTGGGAGTGGGAGGTGGAGTTGAAGTGCTCAGCCACCGGGAGATCAGGTTGGTTAAGGCGGACTGAGCGAAGGTGTTGAGCGAAGCGATCGCCGAGCCTGCGTTTGGTTTCGCCGGTGTACAGAAGTTGACATCTAGAGCAGCGGATGCAATAGATGAGGTTGGCGGAGGTGCAGGTGAACCTCTGTCTCACCTGGAAAGACTGTTTGGGTCATTGGATGGAGTCGAGGGGGGAGGTAAAGGGACAGGTGTTGCATCTCGTGCGGTTGCAGGGGAAAGTGCCCGGGGAGTGGGTGGTTTGGGTGGGAAGGGACGAGTGGACCAGGGAGTTACGGAGGGAACGGTCTCTACGGAACGCAGAGAGGGGAGGGGACAATAGACAATAGGTGCAGGAGGAGGCCATTCGGCCCTTCGAGCCAGCACCGCCATTCAATGTGATCATGGCTGATCATTCTCAATCAGTACCCTGTTCCTGCCTTCTCCCCATACCCCCTGACTCCGCTATCCTTAAGAGCTCTATCTAATTCTTTCTTGAATGCATTCAGAGAATTGGCCTCCACTGCCTTCTGAGGCAGAGAATTCCACAGATTCACAACTCTCTGACTAAAAAAGTTTTTCCTCATCTCTGTTCTAAATGGCCTGCCCCTTATTCTTAAACTGTGGCCCCTTGTTCTGGACTCCCCCAACATTGGGAACATGTTTCCTGCCTCTAACGTGTCCAACCCCTTAATAATCTTTAAGTAACTGCAGACGCTGGTACAAATCTCGACCCGAAACGTCACCTATTCCTTCTCTCCCGAGATGCTGCCTGACCTGCTGAGTTACTCCAGCATTTTGTGAATAAATCGATTTGTACCAGCATCTGCAGTTATTTTCTTATACCCTTAATAATCTTATACGTTTCGATAAGATCCCCTCTCATCCTTCTAAATTCCAGTGTATACAAGCCTAGTCGCTCCAGTCTTTCAGGGATGGGAAGATATGGCCAGTGGTGGGGTCCCGTTGTAGGTGACGGAAATGTTGGCGGATGATTTGTTGGATCCGCTGGCTGGTGGGGTGGAAGGTGAGAACGAGGGGGATTCTGTCCTTGTTGCGAGTGGGGGGGGGGGAGGGGGAGCAAGAGCGGAGCTGCGGGATGTAGAAGAGACCCTAGTGAGAGCCTCATCTATAATGGAAGAGGGGAAGCCCCGTTTCCTGAAGAACGAGGACATCTCTGACGCCCTAGTGTGAAACACCTCATCCCGGGCGCAGATGCGGTGTAGACGGAGGAATTGGGAGTAGGGGATAGAGTTTTTGCAGGAGACCGGGTGGGAAGAAGTGTAGTCCAGATAGCTGTGCGGTCAGTGGGTTTATAGTAGATGTCAGTCACTAGTCACTCCTTATTGATAATCAGGCCGCAAGCATTCTTATCTAAATCATTGTTATACTGTAGATGACAGACACCAATGGGGCCTAGCATCGAACCCTGAGACACACTAGTCACAGGCCTCCAGTCCAAGAAGCAACATTCCACCAACGGCCACTGCTTCCATCCATGAAGCCAATTTTCTATCCATTCAGCCATTTCTCCTTGGATCCCACGGATCTAAACCTTCCAGAGCATCGGAAAGTTAAAGTAAAATAGAAAATAATTCAATTGAAAACACTGGGAGGTTTAGTTTAGAGATACAGCGCGGAAACAGGCCCCTTCGGCCCACCGGGTCCGCGCCGCCCAGCGATCCCCGCACACTACACTATCTTACACACACTAGGGACGAATTTTACATTTACACCAAGCCAATTAACCTAAAAACCCGCACGTCTTTGGAGCGTGGGAGGAAACCGAAGATCTCGGAGAAAAACCCACGCAGGTCACGGGGAGAACGTACAAACTCCGTACAGTACAGCGCCCGTAGTCAGGATCGAACCTGAGTCTCCGGCGCTGCATTCGCTGTAAGGCAGCAACTCCACCGCTGTGCCCACCGTGCCGCCCTTAGTCAACCGATTCCCACGCTACTGTTCATGTTAGTGATGGGAGCAGGGTCATGAAGGCCGGCACGGTGGCGCAGCGATAGAGTTGCTGCCTCACAGCGCCGGAGACCCGGGTTCGATCCCGACCACGGGCGCTGTCTGTACGGAGTTTGTACGTTCTCCCCGTGACCTGCGTGGATTTTCTCCAGGATCTCAGGTCTCCTCGACACTCCAAAGACGTGCAGGTTTGTAGGTTAATTGGCCTGGTATAAATGTAGACTGTCCCTAGTGTGTGTAGGATAGTGTTAGTGTGCAGGGATCGCTGGGCGGCGCGGACTCGGTGGGCTGAGGGGCCTGTTTCCGCGCTGTATCTCTAAATCTAAACAAACCTAAAGTCCACTCCGCCATTCAATCGCGGCTGATCTATCTCTCCCTCTCAACCCCATTCTCCTGCCTTCCCCCCATAACCCCTGACACCCGCACTAATCAAGAATCTATCTGTCTCGGCCTTGATAATATCCACTGACTTGTGGCCTCCACAGCCGTCTGTGGCAAA
>NC_135986.1:6912604-6958057 GCF_053455715.1 Rhinoraja longicauda
CGACCTGCCTGCTTCAGGGGAGAGGAGATAAGGCGACGGGCGGGGTAAAGGGCGGGGAGGGAACGAGCAGCCGCCCACTACAATAGGCGGAATGGTCCTGTCTACAGTAAACCCCGCTCACAGTCTCTGATGGGGCCGGTTTCACAGACTTAACCGTGACCGGCCGCGTTTAACCAGGGCTCTGGGAACTCGGCATCTGATGGGGACGAGGAGGGTTCCAGAGGGAAGGCAGAGACAACTTAGGGTCCGGCAGCAGAGTGGCTCCGTTAATGGATTCATTCCACAGTGAGTTCAGTTCGGTAACAACACACGGCGGTAGATCCGCGGCCACTGGTTCAGGTGATCGATCCAATTATTGACCAACAGGCGGGTGGAATCCGACTGTGACAGACTCCACAGTGAGACGTGTCCACAGGAGCTGGTGTTCACTCTGATCAATAACTCAGACACAGTGAACTTCACAATGTAAACCCCTCCCAGTCACACCGTCCCGGAGAGCTGCCTGTCTCGAGCACTGGGACAACTCTGGGCAAGGTCCCACTGAAGGCAAGAACAACATTCTAGTCGGTCCCGGCAGTGGGAGGAAAAGAGGCTTAGTTTCGGCTGTCTGAAAATGAGAAAAATCACAGAGTTAATTGAAAGATATTTCACTGAGAGGATTGACATACTTCACATATTCTTGCACAACGATCATCAGTTTGCAAGCTTATAACCTGAACAGAATCAGGTCAATACCGGTTAACACGCGGAGTTACAAAACTTGAATTGTTCTGCTCACTTACCAGGGACTCCAACGGCAGCAATGATCACGTACAAGATTTTCTCCACGGCGTAATATTCCCAAAGATTTCCCCCCATTTTCTCTGCCTAGCGACGTGTCCCCGTGAGCTACCGGTAATCTCTCGGAATGAAATTCTGGGTCAGAACATTCCCGGAGATTTTATACAATTTTCCGTCTCCACCGGGACAGCGAAGTTTCATCAGATGTAAAAAAAGAGCTTTTGAAAATATTCGCAAACAGATGACATCAGCCAAGTGAAATCCCTGCTGAGACAGGTCGTGATTTATTCAGGGATTTGATTGAGAAACTCCGAAGACGGAATTGTGGCGACACTGAGGGGTGGAAATTGGGAGCGGCTTTGTTCCAACAAAGGGGATATTGTTTCAAACTCCATCGGATCCAACTCTCCACCACATGTTGTTTGTCTGATTTCCTTCAATCTGCTTCACTCCGTGAGGCAATCCCAAATTCCAGGGACCCTCTCAGGGCTTCTGGTGCCCAGTTTGAAGGTGGACTGTGCGACATTTGTCCTAAGTTTGAGGAATTAGATCAACAAATGCCTCGGACCAAAATGGCCCCTCCACTCTGCTTCACCACTCAATATGATCGCGGCTTAACTGACTGCAACCTCACCCCCACACTCCCGGCGAGGCCGGTAACCATTCACTCCTTGCTCGCCTGCAGTGGGGCTGATTGTGCACCGGGAAAATAACTTTCTCTGCCTTCGTCACCTCTGAGCAGGAACGACCCAAAGACTCACGACACTCAGAGAACAGAAGCATTGTGGTTTCAGAATGGTCCGAAACCCAAATAAAACAGCGAATGATGCGGCACATCTCCCTCCTCCCTCTCTCTCTCGCTCCATCCTTACTGCTGTCCACTCTTTGAACTGTGACTCTCTCTCCTACCCTCTCTATTCTCTCTCTCTGCATCTCTGTCTCTGTGAACCTTTCACCCATTACCCCTCCCTCCCCTCTCACTCACACTGCATTTCTCCCTCAGTTTCTCTCTATCCATCTCACCCTTCCCCCTCTCCCTTTCGCCAACCCACTCGCTCTGAACTCCCCTCTCTCTCTTTATCTTCCCATTCTCCCTTTGATAGTTCACTCCCCCTCCATCTCTTCCCCTTTCGTCTTCTCAGCCATATCCCCCTATCTGTTTCCCTCTCTCTCTCTTTTCCCCAACTCTCCTCCTGCTCGCCCTCACTTCTCTCTCCAACGCCAATCTTGGGAAGTGCGGTTAGAACGGTTAGCCGCCATGGGATGTAACAACTGTCCCTGGGGAGGGGAGAGAGTGTTTCCTACACCAGTCTCTGTGATCCCCTCCCCTACGGCCCCTCCACCCCCTCTCTGTGACCCCCACCCCTTCTGCCCCGACACCCCCCACTCTCCTCGTCTCTGTGACCCCCTCCCCTCCTGCCCCGACACCCCCCACTCTCCTCGTCTCGGTGACACCCTCCACTCCCGCCCCTACACCCCCTCCTGTCTCTGTGACCCCCTCCCCTCCGGCCCCTATGCTCTCTGTACCTGTCTCTGTAACTCCCCTCTCGTCCTCTCCAAAGCCCCCACATCCTTCCTGTAATGGGGGCGACCAGAACTACACGCAATACTCCAAATGCAGCCTGACCAAAGTCATGGAGAGATGCATCTTGACGTCCCGGCTCTTGAACTCGATGCCCCGGCAGATGAAGGCAAGCGGACCACACGCCTTCTTCACCGCTCTGTCTACTTGTGTTGCCACTTTACTGGGAGTTAGAAGCATAGAAACATAGAAAATAGGTGCAGGAGTAGGCCATTCGGACCTTCGAGCCTGCACCGCCATTCAATATGATCATGGCAATATGTTCCGGAGTTTATCAGGAACAGTTTCTTCCTCTCCACAATCAGACTACTGCATGGAGTTAGTATTTAGAGTCACAGAGTGATGCAGCCTGGAAACGGGCCCTTCCTTCGCCCCAACTTTCCCACACCGACCAACATGTCCCATCTACACTAGTCCCACCTGCCCACACCGACCAACATGCCCCATCTACACTAGTCCCACCTGCCCGCGTTTAGCCCACATCCCTCCAAACCTGTCCTATCCCTGTACCTGTCCAAGTGTCTCTTAAACGTTGTGATAGTTCCTGCCTCAACTTCCTTCTGCGGCTGCTTGTTCCATACACCCACCGTGTGGAAAGGTTGCACCTCGGGTTCCTATTAAATCTTCCGCCCTCACCTTAAACCCATGTCCCCTGGTACTCGATTCCCATACTCTGGGCAAGAGACTCTGTCTACCCGATCTATTCCTCACATTTAATAGCACTTACTTCAAGAGGGCTTGTATACAAATACAGGAATGTAATGCCGAGGTTCTGTAGCCTCTGCTCTAGCGCATTTGGGGTATTGTGAACAGTTTTGGGCCCCATCTCTGAGGAAGGATGTGCTGGCTCTGGAGAGGGTCCAGAGGTTTACAAGAACGATCCCAGGAATGAGTGGGTTAACCTACGATGGGCGTTTGGCGACACTGGGCCTGTACTCGCTGAAGTTTAGAAGAATGAGGGGGGACCTCATTGAAACTTGACCGAATAGTGAGCGGCCCGGATAGAGTGGATGTGCAGAGGATGTTTCCACTAGTGGGAGAGTCTAGGACTAGAAGGCACAACCTCAGAATTAAAGGACATCCCTTCAGGTAGGAGATGAGGAGGAATTTCTTCAGTCAGAGGGTGGTGAATCTGTTGGATTCTTTTCTACAGAGGGCTGTGGAGGCCAAGTCAGTGGATATATTTAAGGCAGAGATGGACAGATTCTTGATTAGTAAGGGTGTCAGGGGTTAACGGGAGAAGGCAGGAGAATGGGGTTAGGAGGGACAGACAGATCAGCCGTGATTGAATGGCGGAGTGGACTTAATGGGCCGAATGGCCTAATTCTACTCCTATCACTATCTTCTCATTAGCTTCTTGATCGTTGCCTGTTCACGTTCTCCACAGACGCTGCCTGACCCCCTGAGTTACTCCAGCACTCTGTGAAACATCACCTATCCATGTTCTCCACAGATGCTGCCTGACCCGCTGAGTTACTTCAGCACTCTGTGAAAAATCACCTATCCATGTTCTCCACAGATGCTGCCTGCCAGACAATGGTTCGGCCCTGGACCTTCCTTCTCTCTTCAGCATTATTCTCAGATGGGTGCCAGTCCGAGCCGTCGTTTGTTCATTTTCTCCGCAGATCTCACTTGACGCGCTGACATCCTCCAGCACTTTGTACATTGTTCAAGATTCCTGTATCTGCAGGCCTGGCGTCCCCACCATCAATACCATAGATACTAAAGGAACAAGATAGACCACTCGACCCTAAAAACCGTAGTACATCAAGGAGGCCATTTTAGTAGGCTGAAACTTGTAGAAACATTTAAAAATAAAAATAACAAAAATCTATGAATTGCAGATGAGATATATTCTGCATTTTAATGGTAT
This sequence comes from Rhinoraja longicauda, assembly GCF_053455715.1. Classification (NCBI taxonomy): domain Eukaryota; kingdom Metazoa; phylum Chordata; class Chondrichthyes; order Rajiformes; family Arhynchobatidae; genus Rhinoraja; species Rhinoraja longicauda. Next base: position 6,916,840 of record NC_135986.1, read on the forward strand.
AATCACACATACTGTTCGCCCAAAACACTGATTGCACTGCGAGAGGCATAACGAGAGGGGAGGTATTACCTACTAACATGGCTCCTTTTGCGTACGAAACTTCAGTATGGGCGATTTCAAAGGATTGGTCCATCTTTTTCCTCTAGTATCTTTGATCAATACCATGTGCGGTACCACTGACCGGAATCTCGGCGGAACAGTCAGGTAACGTCGTTCCTTGGCTTGGTGAAATTGGAAAGACGATGGCAGTTGAAGATAGATGCTCAGATTGATGTCCTTTGACTAGTTCACAACGGCGATTGATGGTGGGCACACTGTCGTTTTTCATCTATGTTAAAGATTTAGCTGACAATGCTTTTAACATGGTTAGTACGTTTGCTGACGATGCTAGATCGCTAGTGCAGGTGACAGTGAAGGTGCTTATCGAAGATAACATCAGGTTCAAGATGAACAGGGGAAATGGATCATATGTTGAAAGACTGGAGCGACTAGGCTTGCATACAATGGAATTTAGAAGGATGAGAGGGGATCTTATCGAAACGTATATGATTATTAAGGGGTTGGACACGTTAGAGGCAGGAAACATGTTCCCAATGTTGGGGGAGTCCAGAATGAGGGGCTACAGTTTAAGAATAAGGGGTCGGCCATTTAGAACGGAGATGAGGAAAAACGTTTTTTCTGTGGAATCTGTGGAATTCTCTGCCTCAAAAGGCAATGGAGGCCAATTCTCTGAATGCATTCAAGGGAGACCTTGACAAAGCTCTTAAGGATACCGGAGTCTGGGGTGTGGGGAGTAGGCAGAAACGGGGTGCTGAGATAGAACATCAGAAATTAAAAAGAGACTGGGTGGGAACGGTTACTGCAGCTTCATTTAATTCAAAAGCGAGGGGAGTTGCAATTTTGATCAATAAAACATTACCAATCAAAATACAAAATACAATTCTTGATCCTGCGGATCAATGTATGTGATTATCCATTGCCAACTCTTTTCGGAATTATGGACCTTGATGAATATTTATGCACCAAATGAAAATGATATAAAATTTATACAAGAAACTTTTTTGAATCTGGCCGATGCCCACGATAAAATACTAATAGGTGGAGACTTTAATTTTTGTTTAGACCCAGTTTTAGATAGATCAGTTAGGACAGTTACAAAAACGGAAATAGCAAAATTAACTTTGTCATTGATGAAAGATTTAAATCTAACCGATATATGGAGAAGACTTAACCCAAGAGAAAGAGATTATTCTTTTTACTCATATAGACATAAAACTTATTCGAGGATTGATCTCTTTTTATTTTCAACAAACGTACAGGACAGAGTGAAAAATGTTGAATATAAAGCAAGAATATTATCAGATCACTCCCCTTTAACAGTCAATGGTAATGATGGAAAAGAGGAAATGACTTATAGATGGAGATTTAATTCAACATTATTAAATCGAGAAGATTTTTGTGAGTTTATGAGAAGACATATTCAAATTTTTTTAGATACAAATTCCAACTCAGTTGATGAAAAATTTGTTATATGGGATGCAATGAAAGCATATTTGAGAGGACAGATAATAAGTTATACTTCCAAAATTAAGAAAGAGTATATGGCCGAAATAGAGCAATTGGAGAAAGAAATTACAAAATTAGAAAAAGAATCTCAAAGGTATGTAACGGAAGAGAAACGAAGACAACTTATCAATAAGAAGTTACAATATAATACATTACAGACATACCGAACAGAAAAAGCAATTATGAGAACTAAACAGAGGAACTATGAGTTAGGAGAGAGATCACATAAGGTCCTTGCCTGGCAGTTGAAAGCCGAACAGTCTTCGAGAACGATTAACGCCATTAGAATAAATACAAATAAAATTACTTATAAACCTTTAGAAATTAATGAAACCTTTAAAAAAAATTATTCTGAACTATACCAGTCCGAATCACAAAAAGATACTAATGAGATAGATTTTTTTTTAGCACAAATAAACCTTCCTAAATTAAATTTAGAAGAACAGATGGGATTAGATATACCTTTTTCATTAAAAGAGGTCAAAGAAGTTTTAATATCACGACAGAGTAATAAATCCCCAGGAGAAGATGGGTTCCCACCAGAATTTTATAAAAAATTTAAAGAATTATTCATTCCTCCTTTTATGGAGGTAATACAGCAGGCGGAAAGAACACATAACCTCCCAAAGTCTTTTACGACAGCGATTTTAAAAGTAATACCAAAAAAAGATAGGGACCCTTTAAAACCAACATCATCTAGACCTATATATTTGCTGAATACAGATTATAAAATAGTACCAAAAATTGTATCTAATAGATTGTCTACGTATTTACCAAAATTAGTACATATGGATCAAACTGGATTTATTAAAAATAGACATTCTGCAGATAACGTAACTAGGTTTTTTATCCGGTTTTTCGCCTCTCCCAGGAGATCACTCAGTTCTTTTGGGGGGGCGTTTGGAGCGGTTGGAGCAGCGGCCGGGCGGTAGGTTTAGAAACCGAGCACGGGGCTTTGTTTGGGGAGTATGAGTGCCAGGGCAGTTTATTGTTCTGGGTGTCGGATGTGGGGAATCTGGGAGTCTGATAGTCTTCCAGACATCCACATCTGCGCCAGGTGCGACGAGATGGGTCTCCTAAGGGACCGTATTAGGAACCTGGAGCGGCAGATTGATGACCTCCGTCTGGTCAGGGAGAGTGAGGAGGTTATAGATAGGAGTTACAGAGAGGTGGTGACTCCAAGACCACGGGAGGTAGACAAGTGGGTCACGGTTAGGGAGGGGGGCAAGGAGCAGAGGCAGGGACTAGAGGGTACCCCGGTGGCTGTACCCCTTGGAAATAAGTACTCCTGTTTAAGTACTGTTGGGGGGAACAGCCTACCTGGGGGCAGCGACGGTGCCCGGGCGTCTGGCAAGGAGTCCGGCCCTGTTGCTCAGAAGGGTAGGGAAAGGAAGAGGAGAGCGATAGTAATAGGGGACTCTATAGTAAGGGGGTCAGATAGGCGATTCTGTGGACGCAGTCTGGAGACCCGGATGGTGGTTTGCCTCCCTGGTGCCGGTGTCCGGGATGTGTCTGAGCGTGTCCAGGATATCCTGAAAGGGGAGGGAGAGGAGCCAGAGGTCGTGGTACATATAGGTACCAACAATATAGGTAGGATAAGGGAAGAGGTCCTGAAAAGAGAATTTAGGGGGCTAGGAAAAGAGTTTTAAAAAAAGGACTTCCAAAGCAATAATCTCAGGCTTACTGCCTGTGCCACGCGATAGTGAGAATAGGAATGGAGTGAGGTGGAGGATAAATACGTGGCTGAGGAACTGGTGCAGGGAGCAGGGATTCAAGTTTCTGGATCATTGGGACCTCTTCTGGGGGAAGTATGACCTGTACAAAAAGGACGGGTTGCATCTGAACCTGAGAGGAACCAATATCCTGGCGGGGAGATTTGCTAAGGTAATTGCGGAGACTTTAAACTAGTACGGTTGGGGGGAGGGACTCAAACACAGATAGCTAATAGGCAGTGTGTGAGGCAGGAGGCAGAAAAGGGAAACACTCAGACCCCATATGTAGGAGAGAAAGAAGTGAAAAGAAATAAACTGAGAATAAGAAATGATGGGTCCCTTAAATGTGTATATTTTAATGCTAGGAGCATTGTAAGAAAGATGGATGAGCTTAGAGCCTGGATTGACATCTGGAAGTATGATGTTGTGGCGATCAGTGAAACATGGTTGCAGGAGGGTTGCGATTGGCAATTAAATATTCCAGGATTTCATTGTTTCAGATGTGATAGAATCGGAGGGGCAAGAGGTGGGGGTGTTGCATTGCTTGTCAGGGAGGATATCACAGCAGTGCTTTGGCAGGACAGACTAGAAGGCTCGATTAAGGAGGCTGTTTGGGTGGAACTCAGAAATGAGAAAGGTTTAGCAACACTTATAGGGGTATATTATAGACCGCCAAATAGGGAACGAGAATTGGAAGAGCAAATATGTAAGGAGATAGCAGATATTAGTAGTAAGCACAGAATAGTGATTGTGGGTGATTTCAATTTTCCGTACATAGACTGGGAATCACATTCTGTTAAAGGGCTGGATGGTTTGGAGTTTGTAAAATGTGTGCAGGATAGTTTTTTGCAGCAATACGTAGAGGTACCTACCAGAGAAGGGGCAGTGTTGGACCTCCTGTTAGGAAATGAGACGGGTCAGGTGACGGAGGTATGTGTTGAGGAGCACTTTGGGTCTAGTGATCACAATGCCATTAGTTTCAATATAATTATGGAGAAGGTCAAATCTGGACCAAGGGTTGAGATTTTGGATTGGAGAAAGGCTAATTTTGAGGAGATGAGAAAGGATTTAAAAGGAGTGAAATGGAACTTTTTGTTTTATGAAAAGGATATAATAGAGAAATGGAGGATATTTAAAGGGGACATTTTGAGAGTACAGGGTCTTTATGTCCCTGTTCGGTGGAACGGAAAGAATAATAATTTGAAAGAGCCGTGGTTTTCCAGAGAAATTGGACACGGTTCGGAAAAAGAGGGAGATATACAATAAATATAAGCGGCAGGGAGTAAATGAGGTTCTTGAGGAATATAAAGAATGTAAAAGGAATCTTAAGAAGGAAATTAGAAAAGCGAAAAAAATATATGAAGCTGCTTTGGCAAGTAATGTAAAAGTAAACCCCAAGGGGTTCTACAGATATGTCAATAGCAAAAGGATAGCGAGGGATAAAATTGGTCCATTAGAGAGTCAGAGTGGACAGCTATGTGCTGAGCCGGAAGAAATGGGGGAGATATTAAACACTTTATTTTCTTCGGTATTCACCGAGGAGAAGGATATTGAATTATGTGAGGTAAGCGAAACAAGTAGAGTAGTGATGGAAATTATGAGGATTAAAGAAGAGGAGGTACGGACACTTTTGAAAAATATAAATGTGGATAAGTCTCCAGGTTCTGATAGGATATTCCCTAGGACATTGAGGGAAGTTAGTGCAGAAATAGCAGGGGCTATGACGGAAATATTTCAAACGTCATTAGAAACGTGGATGGTGCCGGAAGATTGGCGCATTGCGCATGTTGTGCCTTTGTTTAAAAAAGGTTCTAAAAGTAAACCTAGCAATTATAGACCTGTTAGTTTGACGTCTGTGGTGGGAAAATTAATGGAAAAGATACTTAGGGACAATATATATAATTATTTGGATAAACAAGGCCTGATTAGAAAGAGTCAACATGGATTTGTGCCTGGGAGGTCATGTTTGACTAATCTTCTTGAATTTTTTGAAGAGGTTACCAGGGAAATTGATGAGGGCAAGGCTGTGGATGTTGTCTATATGGACTTCAGTAAGGCATTTGACAAGGTTCCACATGGAAGGTTGATTAAGAATGTTAAATCGTTGGGTATTAATAGTGAGGTTGCAAGATGGATTCAACAATGGTGGAATGGGAGATACCAGAAGGTAATGGTTGACAATTGTATGTCAGGTTGGAGGTCAGTGTCTAGTGGAGTACCCCAAGGATCTGTGTTGGGTCCACTGTTGTTTGTCATTTACATTAATGATCTGGATGATGGTGTGGCAAATTGGATTAGTAAATATGCAGATGATACTAAGATAGGTGGTGTAGTTAATAATGAAGTAGAGTTTCAAAGTCTACAGAGAGACTTGGGCCTTTTGGAAGGGTGGGCTGAAAGATGGCAGATGGAGTTTAATGCTGATAAGTGTGAGGTGCTGCATTTTGGTAGGACAAATCAAAATAGGACGTACAGAATAATGGTAGGGAATTGAGGAATGCAATGGAACAAAGGGATCTGTGAATAACTGTGCATTGTTCCCTGAAGGTGGAATCTCACGTGGATAGGGTGGTGAAGAAGGCGTTTGGTATGCTTGCCTTTATAAATCAGAGCATCGAGTATAGAAGTTGGGATGTAATGTTAAAATTGTACAGGGCATTGGTGAGGCCGAATCTGGAGTATGGTGTGCAGTTCTGGTCGCCAAATTATAGGAAGGATGTCGACAAAATGGAGAGGGTACAGAGGAGATTTACTAGAATGTTGCCTGGGTTTCAGCACTTAAGCTACAGAGAGAGGTTGAACAGGTTGGGTCTTTATTCTTTGGAGCGTAGAAGGTTGAGGGGGGACTTGATAGAGGTTTTTAAAATTTTGAGAGCAACGGACAGAGTTGACGTGGGTAGGCTTTTCCCTTTGAGAGTGGGGAAGATTCCAACAAGGGGACATAGCTTCAGAATTGAGGGACAAAAGTTTAGGGGTAACATGAGGGGTAACTTCTTTACTCAGAGGGTGGTGGCTGTATGGAATGGGCTTCCGGTGGAAGTGGTGGACGAAGGCTAGATTTTATTATTTAAGAGTAAATTGGATAGGTGTATGGATAAGAGGGGATTAGAGGGTTATGGTCTGAGTGCAGGTAGATGAGACTATGTCAGGGAAAGTGGTCGGCGTGGACTGGTAGGGCCGAACGGGCCTGTTTCCGTGCTGTAGTTGTTATATGGTTATATGGTTATATGGTTATATGGTTACTTAGTATAATGCATTTGGCACAAAAGAGGAATGAAATAAGTGTAGCAGTAGCTCTGAATGCAGAAAAAGCATTTGATAGGTTAGAGTGGGATTTTTTGTATAAAGTATTGGAAAAATATTGGTTAGGAACAACTTTTATAAACTGGATTAAAACTCTAAATGTGAATCCCAAAGCTAAAGTAGTGACAAATGGCCAAATTTCAACACCGTTTCAATTAAAAAGGTCAACTAGACAAGGATGCCCATTATCACCTGCTTTATTTGTCCTGGCGATTGAACCGTTAGCTGAACTAATTAGAACTGATCCAGATATTAAGGATTTTAAAGTCAATCAGGAAGAATTTAAGATTAACTTATTTGCAGATGATGTTTTGATATACTTAAGAAAACCATTAGATTCGTTGCGCAAACTATCTTTTAGATTAGAAGAATATGGAAAAATATCAGGTTATAAAATAAATTGGGATAAAAGTGAAATTCTACCCCTTACTAAAGGAGATTACACTCAATGTCGATTACTAACCCAATTTAGATGGCCATTAATTGGTATAAAGTATTTAGTTATAAGAATTGATAATGATATGAAGAACTTATATAAATTAAATTATTTATTATTACTAAGAAAAATAAAAGAAGACCTTGATAAATGGATGACATTACCAATAACATTAATAGGAAGTGTTAATGCCGTTAAAATGAATATATTTCCGAAGTTACAATATTTATTCGAAACATTACCAATAGAAGTTTTTTCAAGAGTTAAATAAATATGTGCGGATATTTCTCTGGAAAGGTAAGATGTCAAGAATATCGTTGGAAAAATTGACATGGAAGTTTGATTCAGGAGGATTACAACGTCCGAACTTTAAGAATGATTATAAAGCAAACCAACTGAGATTTATTGCATCTCTTTTTGAAGAAAAAAACCCGGCATGGACAAGAATAAAACTAGACAAAATAGGAGAAAATATACCAGAAGACTTTATATATAAATGGGAATCTAAATTGATACGGGGACTGAAAGAATCTCCATTATTAAAATACTTGATCGGATTATGGAATAAGGTAAATTTTGAGGATGAAACAAAAAAATCTTTATTAGGAAAGACAACTTTGATTCAGAATAGATTGATACCTTTTACAATGGATAACCAGCTTCTATATAGGTGGCATCAAAAAGGGATTAGATATATATAGGTGATTGATTTGAAAAATGTATATTGATGTCATTTGAACAATTGAAAAATAAATATCATATATCAAATAATTCTCTTTTCTGTTACTTTCAATTAAGAGCTTATTTAAAAGATAAATTGGGTCAAACAATGTTATTGCCGAAATCTAAGGAAATTGAAAACCTAATTCAAAAAAGACAAATTAAAAAATTTACTTCTATTATATATAATCTAATTTTAAAAAAGGCCCCTAAACAAGGAATTCATATATCAAGGCGAAAATGGGAAACGGATTTGAATATTAATATTGATGGAACAAATTGGTCAAAACTATGCCTTGACAGTATAAAAAATACAATAAATGTTCGGTTTAGACTAGTGCAATATAACTTTCTGCATCAATTATATATCACACCACAAAAATTAAAGAGAATAAATTCAAGTTTATCTGACCAATGTTTTCGGAACAATCAAGAAATTGGTACTTTTTTTCATTCTACTTGGTCCTGTTCAAAAATACAACCTTTTTGGACAAACTTAAGAAGTTTTCTAGAACAGATTATCGGAATACAACTTCCATACAACCCAAGATTTTTGCTTTTGGGTGATGTTGAAGGAATAAGACCACAACTTAAAATGAATAAATATCAGAAATAATTTATAAAAATTGCATTAGCAGTAGCCAAAAAAACTATCGCAGTTACTTGGAAATCTGATTCTTATTTAAGTATGGAGCTTTGGAATAATGAAATTTCTAACTGTATCCCACTTCAAAAAAATACTTATAATTTAAGGAACAAATATGATACTTTTTAAAATATCTGGCGTCCTTATATATATATAGAAGAATTGTTCATATTCACAATGGTTCTTTTGGGAGAGATGTACATATATATATACAGTTTATTCTGTTTGGAATTCCATGGGGCGTATGCAGGACCCCCAACACCCAGGCAGTCTTTAATCTTTTTTTCTTTTCTTCTTTTTTCTTATTTGGGGTTAGTATAAGGGGGGTGGGGGGAAGGGTGGGAGGGTTTGTTTTCTAAAAAGTTCTGTAAAAAATATAAATAAACAAATAAATAAATAAAATTAAAAAGTATAGCGGAGTCAGGGGTGTGGGGAGAAGGCAGAAACGGGGTACTGATTGAGAATTATAACATTGAATGGCGGTGCTGGCTCGAAGGACCGAATAGCCTATTCCTGCACCTATTGTCTATTGTCTATTGTCTATTGACTGTCTGAAAGTGCGATGTGTAGTATTTGGTCAACTACTGGGTGGTAATTATTGAAGCAAGTCATCTAATCTTTTGGGAACTGGAAAGATGGACACTTCCTTGAAGGAGGTGGGGACTGCAGACGGCAATATTCAGTGGCGAGAAGTTGGAGACCTCGGCCAATAGCGTGGCCCGTTGACTGGCGCACGATTTCAAAACTCGACCAGGGACGACATTTGGCCGATTGCCGGAAATTTACCGGCCGTTTTCCGAGAATTTACCTGAGTCAAATATGTCATAATGTTGAAAAATGTAGAGAAGATTTACGAGGATGTTGCCGGGACTAGAGGGCCTGGGATACAGGGATAGATTGGGCAGGTTAGGTCTTTATTCCTTGGAGCGCAAAATACTTCAGGCTGAACATAAAGGTTTATAAAATTATGAGGTGAATAGATACTGTATATGCAAAGTCTATTAAGCATGGTAGCGACTTAATTACTGGAGATGTTAGGATCAAGGCAAGAGCGAATGATGATGAACGGCAACGAGGGTGTGGGCCAACCTTTTCACAGATGGCCGTGTTTACGTAGAACGAATCCTCGAGAAAATTGTTGAGGTAGTTGCAATAGGGCAATTTAAATGCCACTTGGTCAGATAGGCGGATAGGAAAACTTTAGAGTTTTGGAGCTAATCGCGGGCAAATTGGAGTAGTTTAGATATGGCATCTTGCCCGATATGGAGGAGTTGGACTGCAGAAAAAGCTTCCGAGCTGAATGACTCTATGACTCCATGATCTGTGCCGCCGGTATGTTTTAGAAAGACCAATAGGTGATGGGGGGACGCGTCTTGGCGAAACTTTATTGGCTTGTTCAGAGCAGTTTATCCGGTAGAGATGCAGCGACCAGCTTCTAAACTGTGATGGTATTAAAGCCCTGCAGCAGCTGTCTGGCATTCGCTCTATAAAAACCAGCCTCCAGCGTTATATCGAATTCTCTTTTGGTATCTCTGTCAGCATTGCGGAGAACACACACGAACTGTATATCTCCCTGTTCATCCAAGTTGTCTGGTTGAGATGGAACTTAATTGTCTCTGTTCGAATGCAGCCATCTGTGTATTTTGTTGATGCAAACGGCGATGACTATTAAATATACATAGAAAAATAGAAAATAGGTTTAAGAGGAGGCCATTTGGCCCTACGAACCAGCACCGTCATTCATTGTGGTCATGGCAGATCATCCACAATCAGTAACCTGTGCCTGCCATCTCCCCATATCCCGTGATTCCACCAGCCCCTAAAGCTCTATCTAACTCTCTTTTAAATTCATCCAGTCAATTCGCCTCCACTGCCTTCTATGGAAGAGAATTCCACAAATTCCCAACTCACTGGGTGAAAACGTTTGTTCTCACCTCGGTTTTAAATAGTCTCCCCTTTATTCTTAAACTGCGGCCCCTGGTCTTCGACTCCCCCAACACAGGGAATTTTTTTCCCGCATCTTGCTTGTCCCTGTCCTTTTGTAATTTTATACGTCTCTATAAGATCCCCTCTCATTCTTCTAAACTCCAATGAATACAATGAATACAAGCCCAGTCTTTCTAATCTCTCCTCATATGACAGTCCCGCCATCCCGGGGATTAACCTCGTGAACCTACGCTGCACCGCCTCAATAGGAGGATGTCCTTCTTCAAATTAGGAAACCAAAAGTGCACACAATACTCCAGATGTTGTCTCGCCAAGGTCCTATACAACTACCGAAGGACCTCTTTACTCCTATACTCAAATCATATTCCTGTCTATCTTCGCATCACAAACCTTCAGTAGACCTCGTTGTGCATTGACCTTGTCTTACTCTTCTATTAGCGCCACGGTCAGAAAGCCCTGCCTGTAACACGACAGGAGCAACATCGTTAGCTCTCGTCTGATGGCAAATGGGAGGGATCAAGAGTAAAGTGTCAGGGAGGTTTTATTGTCACATGTCGCAAATAGAACAGGGAAAGTGTTACTTGAAGCATCACGAAAGAATATGCATAAACAGTGCTAATAAAAACAATATATGAAGAAATAAACAAGCAAAAATAGTGCAAAAACATTCAATTTCCCAATTCTATGTGGTTTGGAGGTTGTAGTGTTTAATGGCCTCATGGTTGTAGAGAAGAAGCTGGTGCTGAACCTGGACTTTTCAGGCTCCTATGTTTTCATTCCGATGGCAGGAATGAAATGAGTATGTCGCCTGTGTCACTGATGAAGCTGGCTGCCTTTTTGATGCAGCAACTCCTGTAGATCCCTCGATGATTGGGAGCTTACTCTTTGCAGTTTTCCTCGCTCGTGGGCCTTCAAGTTGTCGAACCAGAACGTGATGCAACCGGGCAACATGCTCTCCAATGCACAAGTGTAGAAATCCAAAAGAGTATTGACAGACCGTATCTCCTCAATCTGCTCAGAAAGTACAGACGTTGATGAGCTTTCTTTTTCATTGCATTAATGTGCCGGGTCCAGGAAAGATTTTCAAAGATATGCACGTCCAATAATTTGAAGATTTTGGCTCTCTCCACCGTCGTCCTGTAGACCTACACAGGATTGTGGGACCCCATTCTTCCACTTCCAATGGCCATAAACATTTCCTTGTGCATTCTGTCAATGAAAGCAAGGCTGTTGCTCTGGACCTCCAGGCATTCTAGATGGTGGTGTAACCCAGAGAGCGGATGCCCAGTGTGAGACTGTAGGCATGCTGAGTTTAGATACCATTGCACCCCTGAAGTGGGATTGATTGATGTCACCGCAGATAATGAGCAGGGCATCAGGGTTTCGTCCTTAAAGGTAGTTCATGACCGAGTATAATTCGTCCACTGCTACCTTACGTTTGTGTTTGGGTGTTATGTGATCGTAGACGCGTTGATAGAGATGAATTGCCCAGGTAAGTAAAAGGTACGGCACTTAGTATTCCAGGTGGTCGCCTGAACTATACGTAGCATTCGTGAGAACAAATTTCTAGCACTGAGCGCTGTTCTGGTCTTCGAGTTATTGGAAGGAATACATTCAACTGAGATCGTCGGATGGCGGGGTGGGGGGGGGGGGGGGGGCACATGTTGTTGCCTGGAAGGTAGTACTTTAGAGTTAAAGAGAGGCCGGACAAGTTGGAGAGTTTTCCACGGAGAGTGGATGGTTGACCGCTGACATTACAGAAGTATATATCGAAGGTATTTATTCACAAAATGCTGGAGTAACTCAGCAGGTCAGGCAGCATCTCGGGAGAGAAGGAAGTATATATCATCATTATATAGCATATAGCATAGGGAGACGGTGCTGTCGTTTTCCAGGGTGGTGAGTTTAGAGCTGGATAAAATAGTTTTCAAGGGAGAGACGATAGCGTCAGAAGAGACCTGAGAGGCAATTCGGTTACACAGGAAGTTGTGGGTAGGTGGAACTGAGTGCCAGATGAAGCTGAGGAGATGTGCTTCGATTAGAATGTACAAGAGACATTTGAAAGTATAAGTAGATAAAAATGGATGGTGGGCCATGGAGAAAACGTGGGGAAGTTGGACTGAATTATTTGGACATATTGCTCGGCCTCGGCTTCCGGTTCCAAAAGGTCTTCGTTCGTGCTGTTTGACTATAACTCTATAAATGGCATCGTCATTGTGTTTGACTGTAAGAGTCTCGGAGACTATGTGGGCAATGAGCCTGTAATTGTGTTTGTAGGACAGTCCGCGGTGGGGCATCATTTAGAACCCACCTGGCCTGGTTGAAAAATACTTTAAACAAATAAATAATATTTAGTATTATTTGAAGCGAGCTGTTCGATGTCCTGATTTTGGCTTCTGAGCCAATGAAACACAGAACCATATCTGGGGAATAAAATCCTGGGGATTATGCAATTTCGAGCTTTTGAATAATAGGGACATGAAGTGGACGGCAAGCGAACTGCAAACAAGCGCGGCCTCACCAACGTCTTGTAAACTGTAATATAACGTCCCAACATCTGCACTTAATACCGTAACAAATGAAAGACATCGTGCCAAAACTTCACTACCACCGTATCCACCGGGGACTCAAAATCCAGTGATCTGTGACGTGCACTCCTCGATCTACCTGTTCTACAGTACTCCGCAGCGTCGAACCGGTCACTGGGATGGACCTGGCCTGACTTACATCAATAAAGCAGATCACAGATATCCAATCTAAATGCCGCACGCTATTCCACCGCCCGCTTTCCCAGCTGATCAAAATCCCAACGTCATTCTTAATATGCATCTTGGCAATCTACCATCCCACCTGCCTTAATGTTTATTTGTAAAGTTAGTAATCATACCTTGCACCATCTGAATCAATTCGTTGATATAGATAACAGACAGCAATTATTCCACCGCTGTGTATGCCAATAGTCACGGACCTGCAGTCATAAAGTTTACGTTCATGTGGAATGGTTAATTCGTTTTCTAGATTCCATGAATCTGTCGTGACCTGCTGTGTGTTCAATGTAAACCAACATCTCCTGTTCCTTGTATCTACATTCTTTATCTCCATGGTGCGGAACAGAATATAAATATTGAGCAAGGACGTGCTATGTTCAAACGACAGAAATCAATAAATCACAACTAAACACCAATTGGACGTGAAATGGAAAATATATTTTTCAGGGTCTCTGGGTTCTCACGTCTTTCATTGTCATTGGACCTCTCTCCCATAACTCAAGGAAGAGAGGGGATCTTATCGAAACGTATAAGATTATTAAGGGGTTGGACACGTTAGAGGCAGCAAAGATGTTCCCAATATTGGGGGAGTCCAGAACAAGGGGCCACAGTTTAAGAATAAGGGGTTGGTCATTTAGAACGGATATGAGGAAAAACTTTTTCAGTCAGAGAGTTGTCAATCTGTGGAAATCTCTGCCTCAGACGGCAGTGGAGGCCGATTCTCTGAATGCATTCAAGAGAGAGCTTAAGGATAGCGGAATCAGGGGGTATGGAGAGAAGGCAGGGACGGGGTACTGATTCAGAATGATCAGCCATGATCACATTGAATGGCGGTGCTGGCTCGAAGGGCCGAATGTCCTCCTCCTGCACCTATTGTCTATTGTCTACCGCAGTAGCAGCTTCACCTGAAGACATCAACATCTTAGCAAAGCTGCAGGAAGCAGTTTCATTTGGATGAATTAATTGGCTGAAAGTTTCCATGATTTACTGGTAAGTTTATGCATTCTGGTTGTAAAATATAAAATGTGCATTTTACAGATCCATTCACTGCAGTCTATTTGTGAGATTTCGATAAACTGTCTTGAGATCTTCACACGCTTGTAACATGTAGTACGAACCTGAGTTCGATATTGCTTCTTGCATCCTTAACCACGGACAATTGTTCACACTTTACACTTTCTCATTGGTTTCATTTAGCGAAACTAGCCTTTCACTGTCGGTTGTGGTCAGAATGGGGTCTGTGGCGCTGTATTCAGATCCCAGTATCTACTGATTTGGAAGCCGCTCCGGACATTGAGGCAAGTTTTAACCAGTTGTCCCTCTGTTTGGTTTGTTGTTGTCTTCACCTGGGGGCCAATTCCATCTCGTTGCATCATGCTTCCGCCGTGGAACACGCGCCATCCTTCCAACCAACCACACACCTTCTCACTTGTTTTTTCTTTAATTTTCTGTGCTTTCAATCGACGGTACTGGGTTTATACACTCAAGTACACAAATTAAGGGCTTGGTCAATTATATGGCATCAAATTAAATTATCATTTAGGGGAAGGTCCTTATATATGGTAATTATGGAAGAGCGCCAATAAATGTTCAATTAGGGGAGGACACCGCAAATGGGGATTTGCGGGTGCACCGTTATTGAAGTATGGCGGGTGGATAAACAACAAATACGAAATTAGCGGAGGGAAACTGTAAATGTGGAAATAGGGGGAGTGCTCCCGCAAATGGGAAATCAGGAGAAGGCAAACCTACGTAGAATTAGGGGAGGGTCCTGCCTGTTTCGGTGAATGGTCCTACTTCTCTCTGTGAGTATTCATGTCTCTATGTCTCTGTGTTATTCCCGTCTCTATCTGCTGGTGTTCCTGACTCTATCTGTCCTCCTGATGGTCGCCTTGAAAGAGCCCCCACGGCGTTCGAGAAGGAATACACAGGAACATACGCCCATCCGCCCAGCTAAATAAACAATACAATGAGCAAACTGGAGCTAGGAACATTACTCAGCATTGAACTGTTCCACTGTGTCCATTCAGTACATTCTATGTGTTCCCACGTCCAGGATCGCCTCGTCCATCCTGTACGGATTGTTCCATGTCGCCCTGTCCCTCGGACACATTTAGGGAAATCTGACCACCGAGCTGTGCTTCTTCTCCCTGCCAACAAACAACAATTGAAGCAGGAGGATCCGACGCAGAGAGTTGGAAAAAGCTGGTCAACGGACGCGGATGACATCTTACGCGACTGCTTTAAGTCAGCAGTCACGGATTCTGCAGCTAACCTGAATGAGTGCGCCTCTGGCGTGACTGACTTCATCAACAAGTGATTGGAAGACTGTGTACCGCCGAAGTCAATCCGAGTGCTCCCCAATCGGAAACCATGGATGTACATTCACAGGTCCGATGCACACAAGTCAAACGATCCCAAGCGGTCCAAGAAGCCACGCTGTGGTCTCCGCAAAGCCATCAAGGATGCCAAGAGGCAATACCGGTTCACACTTGCGTCCCAGTACAATCTCTGGCATACACGGAGAATGTGGTACGGTCTGATTCAGATAAATGGATGCAAAGAATGTTCAGCCAATATAATTGGTGATAGTGCAAACCCACCTGATGAACTGAATACTTTGTATGGTGACTTCTGGCTCTTCAGACTCCAGTGTGGCTCTCCCCAGGGTGACAGTTGCAGAGGTTAGAGCGTCCTTCCTGTGGGTAAATCCACGAAAAGCAACAGGCCCAGACGGAGTTCCTGGCCGAGTCCTTAGTAGCTGCGCGGAAAAGCTAGCACCTGTATCCGTGGACATCTTTGTTCTCTCCCTACACCGTTATCAGGTACCCAGCTGCTACTTGGAGACCACCATCATTCCAGTGTCGAGGAAAGGCAAGACCTCAAGTTTAAACGACCACCGAACAGTGGGCTTGACATCTACCATCATGAAATGTTTTGGGAGGCTTGTAATGGAACGCATTATATCCAGTCTACCCAGCGGCCTTGACCCACTGCAGTTCGCCTACCGCCACAACAGGTCCAGGGACGTTGCCATCGCCCTAGCCCTACACTCATTCCCAGATCACCTGGACCGTAGTAATTGCCGGGATTCCGAAATACAAGTGTGAAGCAAGATAAACGCAGAGGACACCCGTGGAGTGAGGAAAACGTATCGAATGTCCGAAATGAGTGACCCAATAAAAGAACTGATAGTCCAAAACAAATGCATATTTCGCACAACTCAAGCGCACCTGCGTTAGAGTGTAAATTACATCGCCACCGCACCTGAACATTGCTACAAAATCAGTTCAAGCCGAACAATAGAAATAAAAATAGCTGATCATTCTTACTTATTGCTAATATCGATTTGGTAGCTATATTCCAAATGTTGTGGCTGTATAAATGCACCATCTTCAATATGTCTCAACTACCATTACTGAAAGCTCGTTCTTTATACCCATCACCATCTGAGTGTAAAGGTCTTTCCTTCCAGTTCCTTGTAAATCTTGCCTCTCTTAACACTGGAATTTAGAAGGATAAGAGGAGATCTTATCGAAACGTATAAGATTATTAAGGGGTTGGACACGTTAGAGGCAGGAAACATGTTCCCAATGTTGGGGGAGTCCAGAACAAGGGGCCACAGTTTAAGAATAAGGGGTGGGCCATTTAGAACTGAGATGAGGAAAAACCTTTTCAGTCAGAGAGTTGTGAATCTGTGGAATTATCTGCCTCAGAAGGCAGTGGAGGCCAATTCTCTGAATGCATTCAAGAGAGAGCTGGATAGAGCTCTTAAGGATAGCGGAGTCAGGGGGTATGGGGAGAAGGCAGGAACGGGGTACTGATTGAGAATGATCAGCCATGATCACATTGAATGGCAGTGCTGGCTCGAAGGGCCGAATGGCTTCCTCTTGCACCTATTGTCTATTGTCTTTTAACCCTCTGACCTCTATTATTTGCTAAATGGGGCGGTACTGATGTAATGACACATTATAGGGTAGTTCTGATGGAGTGACAGATTGAGGGGGAGAACTGATCGAATGACGCACTGTGGGATAGTACTGATGGAATGACTATCCATTTGCTAGTACTGATGCAATGGCATTCTATGGGATAGCACCGAATGAATGACACGTTGCGATGCAGTAATAATAATAATAATGCATTACATTTATATAGCGCTTTCCATATACTCAAAGACGCTTTACAGGGATTTAGAGAACATAGGGAAGTGAATAAATAGATAAATAAGTAAACAAACAGAGAAAGGAGGCAGAAGGTGAGGTGACCTTCAGTGGTTGAAGGCAGTACTGAACAGGTGAGACTTCAGTGATGTTTTGAATGTGGTGAGTGTGGAGGAGTCTCTGACGGTTTGGGGTAGTGAGTTCCATAGGGTGGGAGCAGCGATGGAGAAAGCCCTGTCCCCCCAGGATCTGAGTTTGGTCCGGATGTGGGGGGATAGGAGATTGGCAGCAGCAGAGCAGAGGGTGCAGGTGGGAGTGTGCCTGTGGAGGAGGTCGGTCAGGTAGGATGGGGCGTCAGGTAATGACGGAGTTGTAGGGACATAGGGATTGGCCAGGTAGTCTAGAACCCTCGGATTGGTTTACGGTCACGGGGGGAGGGAGCGCGAGGTATTTAAATGCCTGGCGCCAAACTGGAGATAGAGATTAGATTAGTGAGCGAAGTTAGTGTTAGTCCAAGAGTAAGTGCGTTGCGTTTGTCACGGGTTTTACCGACAATAAAGTATTTGAATAATACCGCTCGTTTGGACTCACTACATTGGTGACCTCGAAAGTAAGAAGCAAGCAGCAGCATGTCGCAGGCCGGAGCGAGCGCGGGCGAGATTCATCTACCGCCGTTCTGGGCCCATCAGCCGCACCTGTGGTTTGTGCAGGCAGAATCGCAGTCCATCTTAAATGGGTGGAGGAAGACCAGGAGAAGTACCACCACCTGGTGAGCTGTCTGCAGGCGGAGGTGGCTGCGCGGGTCAGTCGATACCTGACCAGTCCACCCCAAACGGAGCAGTACGTGGGGCTCAAGAGGCTCCTGCTGCGGACCTTCGGCTGGGCCCAGAACCAGCGGGCTCTGAAGCTCCTCCATTTGCCAGACGTGGGGCAGCGGCTGCCGTCGGAGTTGATGTCCGAGATGCTGATTTTGGTGGGCGACCATCAGCCATGCATGATATTCGAAGCGGCCTTTCGGGAGAAGCTACCTGGGGACGTCAGGTTGGTGTTGGCGGACGTCCCTTTTGAAGATCCGGTAGCGTTCGCCGAGAAGGCCGACACGCTCGTTAGGGAGCGCAACACCCGAGACGGCTCCGTTAACCGGGTCTCGAGGCCCAGCGGCAGTCGGGGGTGCGGCCGGGAGAGCGACGCATCGGCCGTTATTTCGCAGTCGGCCCGCCAAGAGAGGGCGGCGGCGCCTGTTCATTGGCAGCGGGCTCGACCAACAGAGCCGGATAGGCGTGGCTGGTGCTCTTTCCATCGGCGGTGGGGCAGCGACGCACGAACGTCTTTCTAGTGGATACGGGAACGGTCGTAAGTATTGTTCCCCCCTATGACTGCGAAGTTCGAGTGGGGGGGAAGGGCCCGCCCCTCATTGCAGTGAATGGTAGCAACATCCGTACTTACGGTAAAAGGACGATGTCCCTGTCCTTCGAGTCCAGGACTTACCGTTGGGAATTCATCGTTGCGGATGTGGGCCAGGCCATATTGGGGGCAGATTTCCTATGGGCGTTTTCTTTGGTCGCAGACGTCCGAGGGAGGGGCCTGCAACCCTCGGCTGATGTACGGCCTTGGGGTACTGTACCAGAGGCTTCTACAAGCGCCGCCCCACCCAGCCTCGTAATCCAGGCCATTACCACGGCTCCCGGTCAGTTCGATGCGGTCCTAGCCGACTTCCCGCAGCTCCTCGTCCAGCGTTTCGATGCACCTTCTGAGAAGCACGGGGTCGTTCATTTCATCCCAACCGAGATGCCCCGGTTTTTGCCCGGGCACGGCGCCTCCCACCCGACAAGCTGGCCAGGGGGCGAGAGGAGTTCCTAAACTTGGAGAGGCTGGGAATCATTCGGCCTTCGAGTAGTCCGTGGGCCTCCCTCTTGCACATGGTTTCCAAAGCGTCTGGGGGTTGGAGACCATGTGGTGACTTCCGTCGACTCAATGCGGCAACACGGCCGGACCGCTTCGCGATTCCACACATTCAGGACTTCTCAGCTAGCCTGGAGGGGGCTACAATATTTTCAAAAATTGATTTGGTGCGGGGATGCCATCAGATCCCGGTCCACCCGCCGGACATTCCAAAAACGGCGACCATTACTCCGTTCGTGTTGTTTGAGTGGTTGCGTATGCCTTTCGGCCTTAAAAATGCAGCTCAGGCATTCCAGCGTCTGATGGACCGGGTGGGTCGAGGGTTGCCGTTTGTCTTTATTTACCTGGATGATGTTTTGATTGCCAGCCGTTCGGTCCAGGAGCACTTGGTCCACCTCCGCACGGTGTTCCAGAGGCTGCAAGACCATGGCCTGATTCTCCATCCGGACAAATGCCAATTCGGCCTGTCAGCGGTGGATTTTTTGGGTCACCGGGTTACTCCGGCCGGTTCCACTCCTTTGCCAGCTAAAGTGGATGCGGTCCGCTCTTTCCCCCGCCCGACTACCATCAAGGGCTTGCAGGAATTCGTGGGCATGGTGAACTTCTATCATCGGTTCGTGCCTGCAGCAGCTCGGGTCATGCGCCCCCTTTTTCAATGTTTCGCGGGTAACCCCGCTGAGTTGGTATGGTCCGTAGCTGCGGAGACGGCTTTTGTTGCGGTCAAACAGGCCCTCGCCAACGCCACCATGCTGGTGCACCCGCGCTCCTCCGCCCCCACGGCTCTGACGGTGGATGCCTCAGGCGTGGCGGTGGGTGGGGTTTTGGAGCAGCAGGTCGACGGTAATTGGCAGCCTCTGGCGTTTTTCAGCAGGCAGCTATCTCGAGCGGAGCTCAAGTGCAGTGCGTTCGATAGGGAGCTCCTGGCCCTTTATTTAGCAGTCCGCCACTTCCGTTATTTTTTAGAAGGCCGTTCTTTCGTGGCCTACACGGATCACAAACCTCTGACATTCGCTTTTGCTAAGGTTTCGGATCCGTGGTCGGCTCGCCAGCAGCGGCACCTCACCCTGATTTCGGAGTTTACGACCGATGTCCGTCATGTTGCAGGTAGGCTGAATGCCGTTGCTGATGCCCTGTCCCGGCCGGCCATTCCCTCCGTAGCCGTGGTTGGTAAACAGGTGGATTTCCAGGAGCTAGCGGAGGCTCAGCGCCTAGAAGGGACTGCCGCGGTGTACGTCTCCACAACCACGGGACTGCGTTTGGAGCAGGTGGCGTGTGGCCCCACAGGTACCAAGTTGTGGTGTGACGTTTCCCTCCCACGCCCTCGCCCGGTGGTGCCTGCCGCTCTGCGGCGTAAGGTTTTTGAGGCCATTCGTGGCTTGGCACATCCGTCCATCAGGGCGACTTCAGCCATGGTGGCTGACCGGTTCGTCTGGCATGGCCTGCGAAAGCAGGTGGCAGCCTGGGCACGCGCCTGCATTCCGTGCCAGACCTCCAAAGTCCATCGCCATGTCCAGCCCCCATACCAGACATTCGAGGTTCCCCCCGTCCGTTTTATCCACATTCATGTGGATTTGGTGGGTCCATTGCCCTATTCTAGGGGTTAACCTCATCTACTGACGGTGGTTGATCGGTTCAATCGTTGGCCGGAGGCGCTCCCGTTGTCGGACACCTCGGCGGCCTTCTGTGCACGGGCCCTGGCGTTGCATTGGGTGGCCCGTTTCGGGGTCCCGGCTATCATCACTACAGATCGGGGAGCCCAGTTCACCTCGTCCCTCTGGGCCGCGTTGGCACAGCTGTATGGTTCTCGATTACAGCAGACCACCGCCTATCATCCCCAAGCCAACGGGATGGTTGAGCGCTTCCATCGGCCACTGAAGGCGTCCCTCTGTGCTCGCCTGACCGGCTACGATTGGGCTGACCAGCTGCCTTGGGTCCTCCTCGGCATTCGTACGGCCCCGCGGGCTGAGCTGGGCATATCTTCGGCCGAGCTCGTCTACGGTTCGCCCCTGCGGGTGCCGGGTGACATTCTCCCTTCCATTCCCGCCTTGCCGCCACCCGTCACGTCAGTATTGGGCTCCCTACGGGCACGGGTGGGTTCTCTGGCTCCAGTCCCGACCTCCAGTCACGGAAGCACAGCAGTTCACGTTCCGTCGGAATTGCGGAGCTGTGATTTCGTGTTTCTTCGGACAGATTGCCACCGCCCGCCTCTTCAGCCGGTTTACCAGGGCCCGTTCCAGGTGCTCAAAAGAGGGACTGTAACCTTCACCTTGCAGGTAGGAAATCGTCAGGAGCTTGTTTCAGTGTCCCGTCTCAATCCGGCCCATTTGGACCAGGACCTCCCCGTGTCGGTGGCTCAGCCGCTGCCCCGGGGCCGGTCTGTGGCCGCTCGACTGGTCCCGCCAGCGGCGCCCTGTTTACCACCTCTCGGGCCTCCGCCGCCTATGGTTGGGCCCGGGCTGCAGTTGCCGATCAAGTGCCCCCCGTCACCTACACCCTCCGCTCCAGTGGACCCCCCATCGCCTCCAGCAGCGGCGTCCACCCCGCCTCCTGTCACGCTGGGGGTATCGGTTTCCCCCCTCCGTACGCGTTCTGGGCGGGAGGTTCGGGCGCCCGTGAGGTATGGTTTCGAGGGTTCTGGGGGGGGGGGGTCATGTAGGGACATAGGGATTGGCCAGGTAGTCTAGAACCCTCGGATTGGTTTACGGTCACGGGGGGAGGGAGCGCGAGGTATTTAAATGCCTGGCGCCAAACTAGAGATAGAGATTAGATTAGTGAGCGAAGTTAGTGTTAGTCCAAGAGTAAGTGCGTTGCGTTTGTCACGGGTTTTACCGACAATAAAGTATTTGAATAATACCGCTCGTTTGGACTCACTACAGAGTAACCGACGATGTGGTAGTACTGATGGAGTGACATGCTGTGCGATAATACTTATGGATTAGCATCCTGTGGGGTAGTAGTGAAGGACTGGTATATTTTGGGGTAGTACTGATATAGTGAAACATTCGATGGTATTATTGAAGGGGTGAAAAACTGTGGGTAGAACTGATGAAATTACATACTGAAGGTGGTACTGACAGAGTGAAACATCGTCTGAAGAAATGATGGAATGACATACTGTGGGGTTGTACTGATGAGAGTGACACGCTCTTGGGTACGTCTAATGGATTAACATGTAGTACTGATGGAGTGACAGACTGTGAAGTAGTATTGATGGAGTAACCTAACGTAGGGTACTGTTGAAGTAATGGCACATTCTGGGGTAGTTCTGATGGGGTGACACACTGTGCGGTAGTACTGTGGTGACATAATGTGGGATGGAATTGATGGAGTGACACTGTGCGGTAGCACTGATGGAGTGACGCACTGTAGGGTAGTACTGGTGTAATGGTATACAGTGGGATAGTACTGATGGAGTGACGCACTGTGGCGTCGTACTGGTGTAACAGTATACTGTGGGATAGTACTGATGGAGTGATATCGGCGAGACCAAGCGCAAGCTCGACGATCGTTTCGCTGAACAGCTCCACACAGTCCTACCTGATCTCCCCGTTGCTCAGCACTTTAACTCACCTCCGCTCCGCCATTCCCAATCTGAACTTTCTGTCCTGGGCATCCTCCATTGTCAGAGTGAGGCCCAGCGCAAATTGGAGGAACAGCACCTCATACTTCACTTGGGCAGCTTGTACCCCAGCGATACGAACATTCACTTCTCTAACTTCAATTAGCCCTTGCTTTCCCTTATTTCAATTAGCCCTTGCTTTCCCTTATTTCAAGAGGACTTGTATACAGAAACACGGATGTAATGTTGAGGCTATACAAGGCGCTGGGAAGGCCGTATTTGGAATATTGTGAGCAATTCTGGGCACTATATCAGAGGAAAGGTGTGCTGGCTCTGGAGAGGGTCCAGAGGAGAGGGTCCAGAGGAGGTTTACAAGAATGATCCCAGCAATAAGTTAACCTATGGCGAGCGTTTGTCGGCTCCCGGCTTGCACTCGGAGTTTAGAAGTATGAGGGTGGACCTCATTGAAACATACAGAGATGTGAATGGTTTAGATCCAGTGGATGTGGAAAGTATGTTTCCACCTGTGGGAGCGTCTCGGACAAGAGATCATTTCCTCTTTTGAAGATGATCAGAAATTTATTTAGTCAGAATGTGATGAATTTGTGGAATTATTTGCCACAACAGGCTGTGTAGGTCCTCGTCAGTGGATATTTAAAGGCGTAGGCAGAAAGATTCTTGATTAGTACAGGTATCAGAAGGCAGGAGAATGGGGTTTGGAGGGAAACAGATTGGCGGATAAGACGATTGGCCGAATGGTCTAATTCTACTCCTATTCCTTATCACCCAATGGCCACCTGCGGTATTGCGTTCGATGCACTTACTGCTCCTTGCTTTCCCCGCACACCTAGTTTAAACTTCATCCCTTTCACCATAATGGGGTGGCCTTCAATACTTGATATTTCCATCTTGAGAGGAATGTTCTGACTGTTTTCCATATCGTTGCCTCTCATAATTTGCTATCGATCTATCAGGTTACTGCCCGAAGTCCGATGAATCAATCCAACGTCTGTAAACGTCTTGAACACGATTTCCGAAGCGCCCATATCCTTCGTGTACGAGAGCGAACATAACTGTACACAATGCTGCAAAAGCGGCCGAAATAAAGTTCTCTAAAGTTGAATATTGACAACTGACTCATATTCAATGACTCGCTCAAATATAGCAAGCATTCTACGTGGCTTATTTATTACTCTAAACGTACTACCACGATTTGCGTGTTTCGCATTGGGAACTCAAGGTTCACCATAAGCAATGCTGATGCTGCGATGCACTTATATTGTACAGACAGTGAGGGCTGTTGTGCCTCGATGTTGCAGTGTGCTGCTGATGTTCATTCACGGGAGTGCGCTGTGCCAGTATATTCCCACTGAACATGCACTGAAGTGCGCTGTGCGTGGATGTTGCCGTGTGCTGCTGATATTCATCCAGGGGAGGGCGATGTGACAGTATATTGCCATTGTACATCCACTGGGGTGCGCTGTGTGTGGATGTTGCAGTGTGCTGCAGATGTTCATCCAGGGGAGGGAGCCATGACAGTATATTCCCACTGTACATGCACTGAGCTGCGTTGTGTGTGGATGTTGCAGTGTGCTGCTGATGTTCGTCCACAGGAGAGCGATGTGACAGTCTATTGCCACTGTACATCCACTGGGGTGCTCTGTGTGTGTTAAAAAAGAACACTGGGTACAAAAGTCATAGCAGTGCACCAAGGCCCATAGAGTCCCCTCCGGCATTCTATCATGGCTCACCTATCGTTCCCACTCAACTCCATTCTCCTGCCGTCTCCCCGTAATTGTCGACACCCTTACGAATCACGACCATGTCCAGCTCCGATTTAAAAATACCAAATGACGGTTTCTACAGCTGTCTGTGGCAGAATTCCAAGGAATTACCACCTTCTTACGAAATAAATCCCTCATCATCTCATTTTAAATGTATGTCGTTTTATTCTGAGGCTAGTCAAAGGGTGGTGAATCTAGGGAATGCTGCCACAGACGCCTCTGTACGCCGTCATTGGGGAATTAACAGATTTTAAAATTGGGGATTGACAGGTCCGTGATTAGTAAGAGTGTCAAAGTTGGGGTTGGGTTTGAGTGGGAAGAATAGGGCAGCCATGATCGAATGGCGGATCAGACTCGGTGAGCCTAGTGACTTACTCAAATGACGTATGAACTTATGAACTAATTACTGACTCCGGGATTGGACGGAGTCTATAGACATAAAAAACATAGAAAATGGGTGCAGGAGGATGCCCTTTGGCCCTTCGAGCCAGCATCGCGCTACACTGTGATCATGGCTGATTATGCACAATCAGTAACCTGTTACCCCTTCTCCACAAATCCCTTGATTCCACTCGCCCCTAGAGCTCTAACACTGGTCGCTATTCAAGGATTTGACAATTGACCCGAACGACGACGTCAACACCTTTACAAATGCCATGCGAAAATGTGCGCAGAAATGCGATTCCCGACGCAGTCTAGCCATCTCTTTATCCAGCTAATTGCTAAAAGCCACGGTAGCTCTCTAGCTCTCTAGCTGTCTAGCTCTCTAGCCATCTAGCTGTCTAGCTATGTGGCTATCAAGCCATCTCGATCTGTAGCTATCAATATAGTTATATATCTACCTGACTAGCTATCTAGCTAAGGTAGACAAAATGCTGGAGTAATTTTGCGGGCCAGGCAGCATCTCAGGAGAAAATGAATGGGTGACGTTTCGGGGGTCGAGACACTTCTTCAGACTGATGTCAGCGGATGGAGCGGACAGAGATATGATATAGGCGGAGACAGGAAGACTGGTAGTAGAACTGGGAAGGGGGAGGGGATTGAGAGGGAAAGCTGGGACTATCTGAAGATAGACAAGTCAATGTTGATACCGCTGAGGTGTAAACTACCCAAGCGAAATATGAGGTGCTGTTCCTCCAATTTGCACCTGTGCTCACTCTGACCATGGAGGAGGCCCAGGACAGAAAGGTCAGATTGGGAATAGGAGGGGGAGTTGAAATGCTGAGCCATCGGGAAATCAGGTTGGTTGAGACGGACTGAGCGGATGTGTTCAGCGAAACGATCGCCGAGCCTGCGCTTGGTGTCGCCGATTGAGAGACGTTGACACTTGGAACAGTGGATATAGTTGATGAGTTTGGAGGAGGTGCAGGTGAACCTCTACCTCACCTGGAAAAAATGTTTGTGTCCTTGGATGGAGTTGAGGGGGGAGGTAAAGGGACTCGCCCCTCGAACAACACCTGTCCCTTTAACTCCCCACTCGACCAACACATGTCCCATTACCTCCCCCTCGATCAACACCTGTCCCTTTACCTCTCCCCAACTAGCCTTCTAACCGTCTCGCCAAATAGCCATCTACCTTTCAAGCGATCTCACCATCCAGCCATCTAGCCATCTTAGTTAGTCATCTATACGTATAGCTATTTAGTTAGCGATCTAACTATCTAGCTGGGTATCACAAAATGCTGGTCAGGCAGTATCTAGGAGAGAGGGAATGGGTGACGTTTCGGGTCGAGACCCTTCTTCAGTCTCGATCCGAAACGTCACCAATGCCCTCTCTCCAAGATGCTGCCTGACCTGCTGAGTTACTCCAGCATTTTGTGAAACCTTCGATTTGTACCAGCATCTGCAGTTATTTTCCTAACTATCCAGCTATCTCACGTGCTCGGTAGCTATCTATCTAGCTGTATCTAACAAGATCTCTCTCTCTCACGAGGCCCACAGAGGATGAGAGAGAGAGAGCGCACCCCTCAAATAGCTGCCTAGATAGAGAGCGACCTATCTTACAATCAATATATCCAGCTATCTCGCTTTCCAGCGATATATCCAGCTTTCTAGCTGTGTAGCATTGCATGTAGATAGCTATCTAGGTAGTTCGATATCTTGCTATCGAGATAGCTCACGCGCTGTCTGGCAGTCTACCCTGCTGGCTAGCAATGTAGCTCTCGAGATAGCTGGATTGATAGCTACAGAGTTAGATATTTTGGTAGCTACATACCGAGGTCGCTAACGAGACTGATGGCTAGGTAGAGAGATAACTAGATTAGTAGATTGTTAGCCAACCGCTTTGACGGCCATATAGCGGTTTAGCTTGGTAGAGCTTTGCTAGATGGCTAGTCAGCTAGGCATCTAGCCAGCCACGCCAGAAGATGGCTCAGTAGACAGATAGCAAGTGAGTTTTACAGCGATTTGGCACCTATCTAGCTGGATCCAACTAGGACTCTTTCGTTCTCCCTTTCACGCGGCCGCCAGAAAGCGAGTGAGCGAGAGAGCGCACTCCACAAAGAGTTGCCGACAAAACTACCTAACTATTTTGCTGTGCCGAGATCCAGCTATCTCGCCCTCCATTTGTCTAGCGTTCAAGCTATCTAGCAATGCAGCTATTTAGCTATGTAGAGAGCTAACACGCTCTCTGGCTGACTTTCCCGCTGGCTATCAATCTACATAACTTGATATCCAGCTATCTAGCTGTCATGCTAACTAGTAAAGCAGCTTTCCGCCTATTTAGGGACCCTGCAACCTATCAATTTGACTATCCATCCAGCTGTCCAGCTATATAGTTAACAGGCTAAATACCTATCTCTCTAACTAGCTAGCATGCTATCTATCTCTCTATCGAGCTAGCCACCTAGCTATGCACACTTCTAACTATTTACCTAGCTAGCTATCTTACTCTCTAGCTAGCTATATATTTAGATATCTCCCCAGTTATCTACTCCGTTGGCTAACAATCCAACTATCCAGCTATCCAGCTATGTAGCTAGCAGTCTAGCTAGCTATCCAGTGATCTAATTACGGAGCTATCTATCCATTTGTCTCTGTAACAATCAATCTAGCTATTTATTTCTTAATCTGGCCATTTAGCGATTTACATATCTCCTATTGCTATCCAACTATCTAGCTATTTAGCCATATAGTTATCTATCTAGCTAGCTGCATAGCTATCTAGCTATCTAACTATGTAGCCAGCTGGCCAACAAGCTTTCTAGCCATCTACCCATCAAGCCATCTCGAATACTGACCACCCACCCATCTGGCGTTATTGAGCTCGCCATCTACCCAATCAGCCTGCTTCCCAGGTGGCCAATTAGTCAAGTAGCCAACTAGCCTTTCATCCGTCGAGCCAGATAGCCATTTAGGCATCTAGTCATCGATTCATCTCTCCCTCTCTCCCTCTCTCCCTCTCTCCCTCTCTCCCTCTCTCCCTCTATCCCTCTCTCCCTCTCTCCCTCTCTCCCTCTCTCCCTCTCTCCCTCTCTCCCTCTCTCCCTCTCTCCCTCTCTCCCTCTCTCCCTCTCTCCCTCTCTCCCTCTCTCCCTCTCTCCCTCTCTCCCTCTCTCCCTCTCTCCCTCTCTCCCTCTCTCCCTCTCTCCCTCTCTCCCTCTCTCCCTCTCTCCCTCTCTCCCTCTCTCCCTCTCTCCCTCTCTCCCTCTCTCCCTCTCTCCCTCTCTCCCTCTCTCCCTCTCTCCCTCTCTCCCTCTCTCCCTCTCTCCCTCTCTCCCTCTCTCCCTCTCTCCCTCTCCCTCTCCCTCTCCCTCTCCCTCTCCCTCTCCCTCTCCCTCTCCCTCTCCCTCTCCCTCTCCCTCTCCCTCTCCCTCTCCCTCTCCCTCTCCCTCTCCCTCTCCCTCTCCCTCTCCCTCTCCCTCTCCCTCTCCCTCTCCCTCTCCCTCTGGGTAAATGACAGTGCAGCCACACTATTGAATCCCCTCACGATTTATACACCTTTGTAAGATTACCCCCCCCCCTTCTAGCCTCCTGCCATCCACGGAATATAGAACTTCACTCCATCTAGAGCTCGGGCCATAAAGATAATTATGAGCGAAGCCCTGCTTTAACTAACAAAGGTGATACCACAAAAGGAGAAAAAGTACATTGACTGGACCGAGAGCCACGAGTCACACGGCAGAGAAACAGCCCAGCAACTATCCTTGTCTACGATTTCCAATGAATAAGTCCCATTTACCAGCACATGCTCCGTCGACTATTATGCTTTGACGTTATCTCATTTAAAGAGCGCGATACGGATCTTCAACTCGGTGCAGAGATTGAAGTCATGATGTGTCCCTCGAAAAAAAAGTGGCCTTCAAAGGACCAACAGTTGATCAGATGGTCTACCCTGTCACCTTCACGATAGTACGTATGTACGGATAGTACTGTCTGTTATTCCTACTCCATGGCGGATATTTGTCTATGGAACAGATGCGCCACCATACTGCGAACTATGTACTGCATTCTGTATCTTCCCTTTGCTTTATCTATTGTTCTTGAGTTTGAACTGATAACATCTGTATGTCGTATTTAATCCGTTGAGATCGCATGTAAAACAAAGTTATTCTTGCGCCTCGACACACGTGACAATAATGAACGTGAAACTGAAGCCTAAATCTCAATCTACCTTTCAACTTAATTGTTTACACCTTTACAAACCGAGGAGGCTTCATCGTTAATGGATGCATTGTATCATTTCCCTCAGAAAAGCTACCAGCATCCACAAAGACGCTTCACACCCCTGCAACAGTCTGCTCGAACTTCTACCATCGGGCAGACGATACAAGGCCTTCTACGCCCGCACCTCCAGACTCAGGAACAGCTTCATCCCCAGGGCCATAGCTGCTATGAACCGGTCCTGCTGAGCCGGATGGTCACATCGCACAGTGAAACGGCACAGATCTACTTACACTTTATTCTGTCTTAAAACTGTTACAATTTGTTTCGTTTCGTTGTTGTTGTATAAATTAATTAAATTATTGCATTGTATGGGAGGCGCATTCCCAATCTCGTTGTACCCCATGTACTACGATAATAAAGATATATTGTATTGTATTGTATTTACCTTTGCATATCGGCACAGTTTAATACGAATTTTACATCGGGTTCAAAAAAGGATTGGTGTTCCAACCGATATCTCGTTCACCAAATGCAAAGATGTAGCTCCCAGAAGAACGGTGGACTGTAATTATGCAAGGTGGCTTGAGAAAAGATTGTTAGTTATTCCAAATACCCGGACAAGTCTGGGTTTGGTGGAAGTTATAAAACTACATGCAGAAAGATATTCTGTGTCATGAACTATATTCTTCATTCTGTATCTTTCCCTCAACCCGATCTATTGCACTTGTCTTTACACAGATTGTTTTGTGTGAACTGAGTGAAAAGCATGTAAAACAAAGCTTTGCACTGCACCTGGTTACGTGTGATAATAATAGACCTACCCTGACTAACTGACCTGAGATAAATAACAACTCTGATCAGAGCGAGAATGGTCGTTCTACGATGCTGACTAAGATTGTACATGAGACCCAGGCGGTGTTGATATAAAAGAGAAGGTGATGAGTGGCCGTTAACCAGAAATGGATTGTTGGACAATGGCGAGAAGGTGAAGTGTGGGGACGGGATTAAGAAAACAAAACACACGCTGATACCGGGTTGCGGGCTGTAGTAATTCTCCGGCATCTGAAAAACAAGAGGAGGTCAGGATATACTCAGATGTCGGAAGACATCCGGGGAAAGAAGGAATATATGTTATGTCAGAAGTTAATGATCTCATCAAAACTCCGATATTGACGAACAACATGCAGTGTGGTATCAATTTTCAAACTCAAAGCAACATCGGTGCTGCTCGTCGGCCCACCTGGACATTGTTGCAGAATCAGTTCCTGCTCAACATTTATTGCACAACAGCTACCTAATTATTTCTTGCTACTGTCTCATTGGCACCTGTATTTCCAAACGCTCTGGCTGTAGAACACTTCACCACTAACTCCTTCGACTGCTTGTCCCATGTACCCACCACCGTTGGAGTGTAAATTCCTTCCTTCAGTTTCTTTTAAATCTTGCCACTCTGACGTGGAGCAATCACATTGAAGCGACACCCTAGAAGGCATAGAAACGAAAACAAAAAGACAATTATTATGTCCCCTGTTCCCCTTGTCAAAATACGGTAACAGAATAAATGGGAGGCCATTTAAAACTGAGGTGAGAAGAAACTTATTTACCCAGAGAGTTGTGAATTTGTAGATTTCTCTGCCACAGAAGGCAGTGGCGGTCAATTCACTTTGTTGAATTTGAAAGAGAGTTAGATAGAGCTCTAGGGGCTAGTGGAATCAAGGGATATGGATAGAAGGCAGGCACAGGTTACTGATTGTGGATGATAAGCCATGATCACAATGAACGGCGGTCCTGGATCGAAGGGCCAAATGTCCTCCTCCTGCACCTATTTTCAATGTTTCTACAAGCATATTGTCACATTTCATGGCAGCTTGATTTGGGAATAACTCTGCCAGGACCGCGAGAAATTGCAGAGGGTTGTAAATATAGCCCAGTCTATTAGAGACCCCAGACCAATCATATTATCCATCTACATTCCACGCTGCATAACATTACCCAAACACCCAACATAATCAAAGACTTTGCCAACCCCGCTCAGTTCTTCTTTCCCCAACTCCAAATGGTAGAGAAGCTTGAAAACGCGCATCACCAGACTTAGGAATAGGTTCATTTCCTCCGTTATTGGGCTTATGAACAGTCCCTCCATAGGCTAGGATATTAATTCAATTCCCTCTATCCCCATCATGGACATTGAACTTCGTCTGGGGTACAGATGTACAAACGTGCGCTGCAGTGCTGATACATGGATACTGCACGCTGTAACTTCCACTTTGCTCTATCTATTGTCATGTGTCATACACAGCAGGGATAGGTCCTTCCACCCAGCCTGCCAACGCCGATCAATGTACCCCATCTACAACGTCCCAACTGCCGCCGTTGCCGTGAATCACTCTCAGCTCTTCCTAGATGTGCTTGTCCAAATGTATTTTAAATGATGTTAAATAGGCATGCAATAGCCCATCTACAGTTTGTATTTCAACTACCTCCTTTTGCACCTCATTCTATATGTCTTCCACCCGCTGTGCGCATCCATACAGTTACCACGCTCTGAGTGGATCCACATACACAAGTGCCCCTTGTCCACGAGCTTGAACCGATAGTGTCAATACATAAGAAATGTAATCTATTTGGATAGCTTGCAGAACAAAGTTGTTTGCTGTAGCTCGGTACATGTAACAATATTAAACCTAAAACTGAAGCTAAAACCTAAAGCGCCTGTCAGCTGCAGTGTTTACAACAACACCAAACCAGCAGGATTTTTCATCGGTCATAAAAGCATTGCTTCATCCGTCGTTCGAGCTGTGCACCTCGGCACAGTAAGTCATATTTTTGCTTTCTGTTTTCACAGAACTCGAGTTCTCCAATTGCACTTGTCCAGTTCTATGGAGAACAGAATTAGGCAATGTGACCATATTCAGCATGACATTCTATGTAATGAACCATTTTCTGCATTCTGTATCTTCCTCGCTCCATCTACGGACTTTAACTGATTGTAGTTAATGGTGTATCTAAACTGAGCGGATAGCGTGCAAACCCACCCTTTTCACTGCACCTCGGAACATGTGATGATAATAGACGTAGTCTAACCTCACCTAACCTAATGATCTGACATAAGTAACAACTATGATCAGAGCTGAACATTCGTACTAAGATGACTACTAAGATTGTCCATGTAACACAAACTGTATTGATATACAAAAGAAGGTACTGAGTGGGGGTTAACCACAAATGAACTGTTGGACAAATGCGAAGACATGGTGAGGAGTCGGCACAGGAGGAAGATCACAGTAAAACACCTGATACCGTATCGCGGACCGTATTAATGACCGTGAATGTGCATTACTGGAGTATAGATAATAGACAATAGACAATATGTGCAGGAGGAGGCCATTCGGCTCCTCGAGCCAGCACCGCCATTCAATGTGATCATGGCTGATCATTCTCAATCAGTCCCCCTTCCTGCCTTCTCCCCATACCCCCTGACTCCGTTTTCCTTCGGAGCTCTATCTAGCTCTCTCTTGAAAACGTCAATAGAATTGGCCTCCACTGCCTTCTGAGAGAGAGAATTCCACAGATTTACAACTCTCTGAGTGAAAAACGTTTTCCTCATCTCCATTCCAAATGGCCTACCCCTTATTTTTAAACTGTAGCCCCTGGTTGTGGATTTCCCCAACATTGGGAACATGTTTCCTGCCTCCAGCGTGTCCAATCCCTTAATAATCTTATATGATCGGGGACATGTCTGTCTAGACCGCGAGAAATTGCAGGGAGTTATAAATGGAGGCCAATCCATCACACGGACCAGACGTTCCACCATTGACTCCATCTGCACATCACGTTGGCTCGAAGAGAAATCAGCTAACGTAATCAAATACTTTTTATTTTATTTTTTTAAGTCTCTTCCTCGGGGCGAGGCTCGGCCGCGGGACCTTCCACCGCCCGGTGCGGCTCGGCCGCGGGACCTTCCACCGCCCGGTGCGGCTCGGCCGCGGGGCCTTCTATCGCCCGGTGCGGCTCGGCCGCGGGACCTTCCATCTCCTTGCCGGGGCTGTGCGGGTCGGTCGCCTCGGTAGACGTCGAGCTGTCTGTCCGTGGGAGGGAAGTGGGGGAAGAGAGAGGAAGTTTTTTTGCCTCCATCACAGTGATGGGGTGTTTGGAGTCACTGTGATGGATGTTTGTGTTGGGGTTGTGTGTCTTGTGTTTTTTGGTTTTTGTCTCTGTGACTGCTGGCAAATTAATTTCATTCGGTAAAACGAATGACAATAAAGCTATTCTGTTCTGTTCTGTTCAAAGGGGAGAGAGATACAGAGAGGGAGGGGGCAGAGAGAGGGAAAGAGAAAGTAGAGAGGGCGAGAGAGAGAGGGGAGCGGGAGAGAGGGGAGAGAGACGGGGAGGTTGTATAAAATATTAGTTTAGTTTAATTTATTATTGTAAATGTATTCCTAAAAGAGGAGGGGGAGAGAAAGAGGGGAGAGTGAGGGTGAAGGAAGGGGAGGGAGACAGAGTGGATAAAAAATATTAGTTTCATTTATTGTTGATACCAAAACTCTCGTTTGTTTGTTTGTTTGTTCCTGAACTACATCCAGAAGCGGTTGGAGGCGGTTGGAGCGGCGTCCGGGCGGTAGGTTTAAAAACCCAGCGCGGGGCTTTGTTCACCCAGAGGCCCAGAAGCGGTTGGAGGCGGTTGGAGGCGGTTGGGGGCGGTTGGAGGCGGTTGGAGGCGGTTGGGGATAAAAACGTTCCCACACACTTTAAAATAAGTGTTCTGGAGGAAGCCGCTGATTGGTGGAAGCGGACTAGAGGAAGCAGCTGATTGGGCGTTGTAATTCTGCTTTTTATTCGTACTTTATTTAAGGGTTCAGTGAGTTCAGGGTTCAGGAAGTTAAGGGTTCGGTGAGTTCAGGGTTCAGTGAGTTCAGGGTTCAGGAAGTTCAGGGTTCGGTGAGTTCAGGGTTCGGTGAGTTCAGGGTTCAGGAAGTTAAGGGTTCAGTGAGTTAAGGGTTCAGTGCTTTTTAGTAAAGGTACAGTTTAAAGGATTAAGAGGGATTTAATTTAATTTGGGGGTAAGACATGTCAGATGAGATCGGCCCCGTGGATTGCTCATCCTACAACATGTGGGAGATCAGGGATATTGTCGGTGTCCCTGATGACTACGTGTGCAGGAAGTGTGTCCAGCTGCAGCTCCTGGCAAACCGCATTGAACGGTTGGAGCTGCGGTTGGACTCATTCTGGAGCATCCACGAGGCTGAGAAGGTCGTGAATAGCACGTATAGTGAGTTGGCCACACCACAAGTAAAAGAT
The DNA here is from genome assembly GCF_053455715.1 of Rhinoraja longicauda. Classification (NCBI taxonomy): domain Eukaryota; kingdom Metazoa; phylum Chordata; class Chondrichthyes; order Rajiformes; family Arhynchobatidae; genus Rhinoraja; species Rhinoraja longicauda. The sequence goes on from NC_135986.1 coordinate 6,951,249, forward strand.
AAGCGGACAGAAAGGAAACGGGTGGCCACTAGCCAGCGTAGCAGTAGGCAGGTAATGCAGGAGTCCCCTGCGGTCATCTCCCTCCTAAACAGATATGCCATTTTGGATACTGTTGGGGAGATGCCTCATCAGGGGAAGGCAGCAGCAGCCAAGTTCATGGCACCGTGGGTGGCTCTGCGGCAAAAGAGGGGAGGAAAAAGAGTGGACGGGCTAAAGTGATAGGGGATTCAATTGTAAGGGGAATAGATAGGCGTTTCTGCGGCCCGCAAACGAGACTCCAGGATGGTATGTTGCCTCCCTGGTGCAAGGGTGAGGGATATCTTTGAGCGGCTGCAGGACATTCTGAAGGGGGAGGGTGAGCAGCCAGTTGTCGTGGTGCACGTTGGCACCAACGATTTAGGTAAAAAACGGGATGAGGTCCTACAAGGTGAATTTAGGGAGCTCGGAGATAAACTAAAAAGTAAGACCTCAAAGGTAATAATCTCTGGATTACTACCAGTGCCACGTGCTAGTCAGAGTAGGAATAGGAGGATATTTCATATGAATACGTAGCTTGAAAAATGGTGCAAGGGGGAGGGATTCAAATTTTTAGGACATTGGAACCAGTTCTGGGAGAGGTGGGACCAGTACAAACAGGACGGTCTGCACCTGAGCTGGAATGGAACCAATGTCCTAGGGGGAGTGTTTGCTAGTGCTGTCGGGGAGGATTTAAACTAATGTGGCAGGGGGATGGGAGCTGGAGCTGGAGCAGAGAGACAGAGGGGTGTAAAATAGGGGTAGAAGCAACAGGTAGCAAGGTGAAAAGTAAAAGTGGCAGGCAGACAAATCCAGGGCAAAAATCAAAAAGGGCCACTTTTCAACATAATCGTACAAGGGGTAAGAGAGTTGTAAAAACAAGCCTGAAGGCTTTGTGTCTCAATGCAAGGAGTATACGTAATAAGGTGGATGAATTAAATGTGGAGATAGTTATTAATGATTATGATATAGTTGGTGTAATGAAGTGATCATACCAACGCTGTAATACAACACATGGCTTTTAATGCAACACTTACATCACAGGAGGTGCAGTACATTCCAGCTCCGAGTTGCTGCACCTACTGACTGACGCAGGCAAGTTCTAATATATACAACACATAATGGGCGGGGCTACTACTAACAAACACTACGATTGGCTAGCATGCAATAGCCCATCTACATCTCTTCTTGTAGAAATAAAGAAACAACGGTAGGTTAAACACTGAACAACAAATGTAAAGAACATACTAGCAAAGTTACACAAAATCAACGGTACACAAAATCGCCATATCTAACGGGTGGCCGACAAACCCGTCCGGTCCTCGTGCGGTACGAGACCGCCTCACCTCCTTTCGTGGGAGAACAAGGGGAGGAGAGTGGGGACGCAACAGGCGACATGACAGGACTAGTGGGAGATAACACGGGCGCGTCAGGCACCGACCGACGCGGGGAACCCGCGGCAGGAACAACGGTTGGTGGTGAATCAACGGTGGGAGCAAACACGAGATGCGGGGCGTCACGACTCGGAGACGCAGGACGCGGTTCCTTCACCGGAAGGATGTGTTGACGGTTGCGTCTGTAGATGGCCCCATCCACTTTGACCAGGTATGAACGTGGCTCCGTGGAAGGCCCGTAAATGTGTCCCAGCCGTGCATGGCCCTTGTCGGTTTGCAGACGAACCACTTGCCCACGTGCAAGAGGCGTGAGCGGCCTACTGGACCTGTCAAAAAACCGCTTCTGTGCGTCCCGGTGACGCTGTAGCTGCCGCTGCACCACGGGCGGAGACCGAACATGCGGCTGGAGCAGCTGCTGGGAGACAGGCAGGGGAGCACGGGTTTGGCGAGACATCAGACGCTGGGCTGGCGAACCTAGGACAGGATCTCGAGCAATGTTTCGTATATTGAGTAAGGCCAGGTATACGTCAGATTTGGCAAGGTAAGCTCGTTCCATGAGCTGTTTCGCACTCCGGACGGCGCGTTCAGCGAGCCCATTGGACTGCGGGAATTCGGGGCTGCTGGTAATGTGTTGGAAGTCCCATCGGTTAGCAAAATCCTTAAACGCTTGGCTGGTAAACTGCCTACCGTTGTCAGACTGAAGACGTGCAGGGGATCCATGTGTGGAGAGGTGCCGTTGCAGCTTCTCGATCACAGCCTCCGAGGAAATGGTCCGCAGAAGGTCTATCTCGAACCACCCCGAGTAAGAGTCACCCAAAACCAGGTAGTGTTTCCCGCGCCACTCGAAAATGTCGGTAGCCAACGAGGACCATGGAAGAGACGGGACTGGTTGGGGCAGTAGGGGCTGCTTCTGTTGATGTGGTGCCAGGCTGTTGCAGACAGCGCACGTTTCGGTTCTTTCACGTATGTATTTCGTCATCCCGGGCCAGTAAAACATGCTTTGCGCCCGTTGAAGGGTTGCCTCGGTGCCGGGGTGACCCCTGTGGACGTCGTTGTAGTATTCGTCCCGGAGTGCGGCTGGGACCACCGCTTTATGGCCCTTGACTATGATACCGTCCTGGAGCACTAGTTCGTCGCGAACCAGGAAATAGGGGCGTATCTCAAACGAGGTATTTGATTGCTTGTGGGGCCAGCCAGCCCGTATGACTGTGGACAACAATTGTAAAGTCTCATCAGCAGCCGTGTGTTCGGCTAGGCGGCGTAAACGATCAGTCGGCACAAACGAGACCTTCATGACCGAGAACTCATCCTGTTCGGAGAGGTGCTGTTCATTGACTCTGCGCGGGGCTCTGGATAGCGTATCTGCTATGTGCATGTCTTTACCCCTCTTGTAGACGATCTGGAAATCAAACCGCTGCAGCTGCATTATCATCCGTTGCAACCGTGCAGGGGCAGCGTGAATCGACTTGTTTAAGATAGTGACCAGCGGCAGGAGTGGATAGCCTGGTCTGGGGTCAACTCAGTGTTGCGAAGCAGCACAGCTCTAAGTTTGTCATCAAGCATGCCCCCTACCAACCTATCTCGAACAAGTTCGTCCCGCAATGCACCAAATCGACAACGCGCAGCCATGTGGCGGAGGTCACTAATGAACTGTTCAATCGGTTCATCAGCCCGCTGGCAACGAGCATAGAACTTTGTTCTTTCAATGATATGATTCGAAGGCATATCACACAGTTCCCTGAATTTGTTTAATAGAACTGCAGGGTCATCTATAGTCTCGGCAGGAGTGATAACCTGGTCGCCATCACCCACAACAGCAGGAGCAAAAACAAAGTTGTCAGCTCGGTTCATAGCCTCAGGACCCGCAAGGTTGAGTAAAACAGATGCACGCACATCAAGAGGGTCATTGCGATGAACGATGCGAGCATAATGAGTATAGTCACGCTCGAAAATGCGCCATCGTTCAGCAATGTCTAAATCAAAAACCAGAGGGTCCGTGCGACGGCACGAATTAGCCATAATAGAGTAAAACAGGAGCAACTAAACAAAGAAAATAAAACCCGAGAAACACAGAGGAGTAGGTTCGAATCGACTGACACCATGTAATGAAGTGATCATACCAACGCTGTAATACAACACATGGCTTTTAATGCGACACTTACATCACAGGAGGTGCAGTACATTCCAGCTCCAAGCTGCTGCACCTACTGACTGACGCAGGCAAGTTCTTAATATATACAGCACATAATGGGCGGGGCTACTACTAACAAACACTACGATTGGCTAGCATGCAATAGCCCATCTACATCACTACTAACAAACACTACGATTGGCTAGCATGCAATAGCCCATCTACAGTTGGGATTACGGAGACATGGCTCCAGGGCGACCAAGGCTGCGAGCTCAACATCCAGGGATATTCTATATTCAGGCGGGATAGACAGAAAGGAAAAGGAGGTGGGGTAGCGTTACTGGTTAGAGAGGAGATTAAAGCAGTGGAAAGGAAGGACATTAGCTTGGAGGAAGTGGAATCGATATGGGTAGAGCAACGAAACACTAAGGGGCAGAAAACGCTAGTGGGTGTTGTGTACAGGCCACCTAACAGCAGTAGGGAGGTTGGGGATGGCATCAAGCAGGAAATTAGAAATGCATGCACTAAAGGCGCAGCAGTTATAATGGGTGACTTCAATCTACATATAGATTGGGTGAACCAAACTGGCAGGGGTGCTGAGGAAGAGGATTTCTTGGAATGTTTGAGAGATGGTTTTCTAAACCAACATGTCGAGGAACCAACGAGAGAACAGGCCATTCTAGACTGGGTATTGAGTAATGAGGAAGGGTTAGTTAGCAGTCTTGTTGTGCGAGGCCCCTTGGGCAAGAGTGATCATAATATGGTAGAGTTCTTCATTAGGATGGAGAGTGACAAAGTCGATACAGAAACAAGTGTTCTGAACTTAAAGAAAGGTAACTTTGAGGGTATGAGGCGTGAATTGTCCAAGATAGACTGGCGATTGATGCTGAAAGGGTTGACGGTGGACATGGAATGGAAGGCATTTAAAGGTCGCATGGATGAACTACAACAAGTGTTCATCCCAGTTTGGCAAAAGAACAAACCAGGAAAGGTAGTGCATCCGTGGCTAACAAGGGAAATCAAGGATAGTATTAAAACAAAAGATGAAGCATACAGATTAGCCAGAAAAAGTAGCATACCAGAGGACTGGGAGAAATTCAGAGTCCAGCAGAGGAGGACAAAGGGCTTAATTAGGAAGGGGAAAATAGATAATGAGGGAGAACTGGCAAGGAACATAAAAACAGACTGCAAAAGCTTTTATAGATATGTCAAGAGAAAAAGATTAGTTAAGGCGAATGTAGGTCCCTTTCAGTCGGAAACAGGTGAATTGATCATAGAGAACAAGGAGATGGCAGACCAATTGAACAAATACTTTGGTTCTGTCTTCACTAAACCGTCTGCCGGAAATAGCGGAGGACCGGAGGTCTAAAGAGATGGAGGAACTGAGGGAAATCCAGGTTAGTCGGGAAGTGGTGTTAGGTAAATTAAATGGATTAAAGGCAGATAAATCCCCAGGGATAGGCTGCATCCCAGAGTGCTTAAGGAAGTAGCCTCAGAAATAGTGGATGCATTGGTGATATTTTTTTCAAAACTCTTTACATTCTGGAGTAGTTCCTGAGGACTGGAGGGTAGCTAATGTAATCCCACTTTTTAAAAGGGAGGGAGAGAGAAAACGGGAATTATAGACCAGTTAGCCTAACATCGGTAGTGGGGAAAATGCTAGAGTCAGTTATTAAAGATGTGATAGCATTACATTTGGAAAGTGGTGAAATCATCGGACAAAGTCAGCATGGATTTACCAAAGGCAAATCATGTCTGACGAATCTTATAGAATTTTTCGAGGATATAACTAGTAGAGTGGATAAGGGAGAACCAGTCGATGTGTTATATCTGACTTTCAGAAGACCTTCGATAAGGTCCCACATAGGAGATTGGTGTACAAACTTAAAGCACACGGTATTGAGGGTTCAATGTTGAGGTGGATAGAAAATTGGTTGGCGGACAGGAAGCAAAGAGTAGGAATAAACGGGTCCTTTTCGGAATGGCAGGCAGTGACTAGTGGGATACCGCAAGGCTCAGTGCTGGGACCCCAGTTATTTACAGTGTATATTAATGATTTGGACGAGGGAATTGAATGCAACATCTCTAAGTTTGCGGATGACACGAAGCTGGGTGGCAGTGTTAGCTGCGAGGAGGATGCTAGGAGGCTGCAGAGTGACTTGGATAGATTAGGCGAGTGGGCACATGCATGGCAGATGCAATATAATGTGGATAAATGTGAGGTTATCCACTTTGGCGGCAAGAACAGGAAAGCAGAGTATTACCTGAATGGTGACCGATGGGAGAAGGGGAGATGCAACGTGACCTGGGTATCATGGTGCACCAGTCATTGAAAGCAAGCATGCAGGTGCAGCAGGCAGTGAAGAAAGCGAATGGTATGTTGGCATTCATAGCAAGAGGATTTGAGTTTAGGAGCAGGGAGGTTCTGCTGCAGTGGTACAGTGCCTTGGTGAGACCGCACCTGGAGTATTGTGTGCAGTTTTGGTCTCCTAACCTGAGGAAAGACGTTCTTGCCTTAGAGGGAGTACAGAGAAGGTTCACCAGATTGATCCCTGAGATGGCGGGACTTACATATGAGGAAAGACTAGATAGACTGGGCTTGTACTCGCTGGAATTTAGAAGACTGAGGGGGGATCTTATAGAAACATATAAAATTCTTAAGGGGTTGGAGAGGTTAGATGCGGGAAGATTGTTCCCGATGTTGGGGGAGTCCAGAACCAGGGGTCACAGCTTAAGGATTAGGGGGAAGTCTTTTAGGACCGAGATGAGAAAACATTTCTTCACACAGAGAGTGATGAGTCTGTGGAATTCACTGCCACAGAAGGCAGTTGAGGCCAGTTCATTTGCTATATTTAAGAGGGAGTTAGATGTGGCCCTTTTTGCTAAAGGGATCAGGGGGCATGGAGAGAAGGCAGGTACAGGCTACTGAGCTGAATGATCAGCCATGATCATATTGAATGGCGGTGCAGGCTCGAAGGGCCGAATGGCCTACTCCTGCACCTATTTTCTATGTTTCTATGTTTCTAAAACGGTACAGGATTGCGCGACAATGTTAGGCCCACCTTGCTCACTGTTATCCCTTTGGTGCTAATGGAAGAAGTTTCATTGAAATTGGTGTTATATTTTTAAGTAATTCTCATTTTAAAGTTGAAATCTACCTACTAGGGATGGCGAGGGGAGTGACGGGGGGGAGGGGAGGAGGGGGTGAGGAGGGGGAGGTGAGGGAGGGGGGAGAGGGAGAGGGTACTGCACCAATGCAGGAGACGTTT
>NC_135986.1:6958557-6988299 GCF_053455715.1 Rhinoraja longicauda
ATGAGAATTACTTAAAAATATAACACCAATTTCAATGAAACTTCTTCCATTAGCACCAAAGGGATAACAGTGAGCAAGGTGGGCCTAACATTGTCGCGCAATCCTGTACCGTTTTAGAAACATAGAAACATAGAAAATAGGTGCAGGAGTAGGCCATTCGGCCCTTCGAGCCTGCACCGCCATTCAATATGATCATGGCTGATCATTCAGCTCAGTAGCCTTTACCTGCCTTCTCTCCATGCCCCCTGATCCCTTTAGCAAAAAGGGCCACATCTAACTCCCTCTTAAATATAGCCAATGAACTCGCCTCAACTGCCTTCTGTGGCAGTGAATTCCACAGACTCATCACTCTCTGTGTGAAGAAATGTTTTCTCATCTCGGTCCTAAAAGACTTCCCCTAATCCTTAAGCTGTGACCCCTGGTTCTGGACTCCCCCAACATCGGGAACAATCTTCCCGCATCTAGCCTCTCCAACCCCTTAAGAATTTTATATGTTTCTATAAGATCCCCCCTCAGTCTTCTAAATTCCAGCGAGTACAAGCCCAGTCTATCTAGTCTTTCCTCATATGTAAGTCCCGCCATCTCAGGGATCAATCTGGTGAACCTTCTCTGTACTCCCTCTAAGGCAAGAACGTATTTCCTCAGGTTAGGAGACCAAAACTGCACACAATACTCCAGGTGCGGTCTCACCAAGGCACTGTACCACTGCAGCAGAACCTCCCTGCTCCTAAACTCAAATCCTCTTGCTATGAATGCCAACATACCATTCGCTTTCTTCACTGCCTGCTGCACCTGCATGCTTGCTTTCAATGACTGGTGCACCATGATACCCAGGTCAAGTTGCATCTCCCCTTCTCCCAATCGGTCACCATTCAGGTAATACTCTGCTTTCCCGTTCTTGCCGCCAAAGTGGATAACCTCACATTTATCCACATTATATTGCATCTGCCCTGCATTTGCCCACTCGCCTAATCTATCCAAGTCACTCTGCAGCCTCCTAGCATCCTCCTCGCAGCTAACACTGCCACCCAGCTTCGTGTCATCCGCAAACTTAGAGAGCATTCAATTCCCTCGTCCAAATCATTAATATACACTGTAAATAACTGGGGTCCCAGCACTGAGCCTTGCGGTATCCCACTAGTCACTGCCTGCCATTCCGAAAAGGACCCGTTTATTCCTACTCTTTGCTTCCTGTCCGCCAACCAATTTTCTATCCACCTCAACATTGAACCCTCAATACCGTGTGCTTTAAGTTTGTACACCAATCTCCGATGTGGGACCTTGTCGAAGGCCTTCTGAAAGTCCAGATATAACACATCGACTGGTTCTCCCTTATCCACTCTACTAGTTATATCCTCGAAAAATTCTATAAGATTCGTCAGACATGATTTGCCTTTGGTAAATCCATGCTGACTTTGTCCGATGATTTCATCACTTTCCAAATGTAATGCTATCACATCGTTAATAACTGACTCTAGCATTTTCCCCACTACCGATGTTAGGCTAACTGGTCTATAATTCCCCGTTTTCTCTCTCCCTCCCTTTTTAAAAAGTGGGATTACATTAGCTACCCTCCAGTCCTCAGGAACTACTCCAGAATGTAAAGAGTTTTGAAAAAATATCACTAATGCATCCACTATTTCTGAGGCTACTTCCTTAAGCACTCTGGGATGCAGCCTATCCCTGGGGATTTATCTGCCTTTAATCCATTTAATTTACCTAACACCACTTCCCGACTAACCTGGATTTCCCTCAGTTCCTCCATCTCTTTAGACCTCCGGTCCTCCGCTATTTCCGGCAGACGGTTTATGTCTTCCTTAGTGAAGACAGAACCAAAGTATTTGTTCAATTGGTCTGCCATCTCCTTGTTCCCTATGATCAATTCACCTGTTTCCGACTGCAAGGGACCTACATTTGCCTTAACTAATCTTTTTCTCTTGACATATCTATAAAAGCTTTTGCAGTCTGTTTTTATGTTCCTTGCCAGTTCTCCCTCATAATCTATTTTCCCTTTCCTAATTAAGCCCTTTGTCCTCCGCTGCTGGACTCTGAATTTCTCCCAGTCCTCTGGTATGCTACTTTTTCTGGCTAATCTGTATGCTTCATCTTTTGTTTTAATACTATCCTTGATTTCCCTTGTTAGCCACGGATGCACTACCTTTCCTGGTTTGTTCTTTTGCCAAACTGGGATGAACACTTGTTGTAGTTCATCCATGCGACCTTTAAATGCCTTCCATTGCATGTCCACCGTCAACCCTTTCAGCATCAATCGCCAGTCTATCTTGGACAATTCACGCCTCATACCCTCAAAGTTACCTTTCTTTAAGTTCAGAACACTTGTTTCTGTATCGACTTTGTCACTCTCCATCCTAATGTAGAACTCTACCATATTATGATCACTCTTTCCCAAGGGGCCTCGCACAACAAGACTGCTAACGAACCCTTCCTCATTACTCAATACCCAGTCTAGAATGGCCTGTTCTCTCGTTGGTTCCTCGACATGTTGGTTTAGAAAACCATCTCTCAAACATTCCAAGAAATCCTCTTCTTCAGCACCCTTGCCAGTTTGGTTCACCCAATCTATATGTAGACTGAAGTCACCCATTATAACTGCTGCGCCTTTAGTGCATGCATTTCTAATTTCCTGCTTGATGCCATCCCCAACCTCCCTACTGCTGTTAGGTGGCCTGTACACAACTCCCACTAGCGTTTTCTGCCCCTTCGTGTTTCGTAGCTCTACCCATATCGATTCCACTTCCTCCAAGCTAATGTCCTTCCTTTCCACTGCTTTAATCTCCTCTCTAACCAGTAACGCTACCCCACCTCCTTTTCCTTTCTGTCTATCCCGCCTGAATATAGAATATCCCTGGATGTTGAGCTCGCAGCCTTGGTCACCCTGGAGCCATGTCTCCGTAATCCCAACTGTAGATGGGCTATTGCATGCTAGCCAATCGTAGTGTTTGTTAGTAGTGATGTAGATGGGCTATTGCATGCTAGCCAATCGTAGTGTTTGTTAGTAGTGATGTAGATGGGCTATTGCATGCTAGCCAATCGTAGTGTTTGTTAGTAGTAGCCCCGCCCATTATGTGCTGTATATATTAAGAACTTGCCTGCGTCAGTCAGTAGGTGCAGCAGCTTGGAGCTGGAATGTACTGCACCTGATGTGATGTAAGTGTCGCATTAAAAGCCATGTGTTGTATTACAGCGTTGGTATGATCACTTCATTACATGGTGTCAGTCGATTCGAACCTACTCCTCTGTGTTTATCGGGTTTTATTTTCTTTGTTTAGTTGCTCCTGTTTTACTCTATTATGGCTAATTCGTGCCGTCGCACGGACCCTCTGGTTTTTGATTTAGACATTGCTGAACGATGGCGCATTTTCGAGCGTGACTATACTCATTATGCTCGCATCGTTCATCGCAATGACCCTCTTGATGTGCGTGCATCTGTTTTACTCAACCTTGCGGGTCCTGAGGCTATGAACCGAGCTGACAACTTTGTTTTTGCTCCTGCTGTTGTGGGTGATGGCGACCAGGTTATCACTCCTGCCGAGACTATAGATGACCCTGCAGTTCTATTAAACAAATTCAGGGAACTGTGTGATATGCTTTCGAATCATATCATTGAAAGAACAAAGTTCTATGCTCGTTGCCAGCGGGCTGATGAACCGATTGAACAGTTCATTAGTGACCTCCGCCACATGGCTGCGCGTTGTCGATTTGGTGCATTGCGGGACGAACTTGTTCGAGATAGGTTGGTAGGGGGCATGCTTGATGACAAACTTAGAGCTGTGCTGCTTCGCAACACTGAGTTGACCCTAGACCAGGCTATCCACTCCTGCCGCTGGTCACTATTTTAAACAAGTCGATTCACGCTGCCCCTGCACGGTTGCAACGGATGATAATGCAGCTGCAGCGGTTTGATTTCCAGATCGTCCACAAGAGGGGTAAAGACATGCACATAGCAGATACGCTATCCAGAGCCCCGCGCAGAGTCAATGAACAGCACCTCTCCGAACAGGATGAGTTCTCGTTCATGAAGGTCTCGTTTGTGCCGACTGATCGTTTACGCCGCCTAGCCGAACACACGGCTGCTGATGAGACTTTACAATTGTTGTCCACAGGCATACGGGCTGGCTGGCCCCACAAGCAATCAAATACCTCGTTTGAGATACGCCCCTATTTCCTGGTTCGCGACGAACTAGTGCTCCAGGACGGTATCATAGTCAAGGGCCATAAAGCGGTGGTCCCAGCCGCACTCCGGGACGAATACTACAACGACGTCCACAGGGGTCACCCCGGCACCGAGGCAACCATTCAACGGGCGCAAAGTATGTTTTACTGGCACGGGATGACGAAATACATACGTGAAAGAACCGAAACGTGCGCTGTCTGCAACAGCCTGGCACCACATCAACAGAAGCAGCCCCTACTGCCCCAACCAGTCCCGTCTCTTCCATGGTCCTCGTTGGCTACCGACATTTTCGAGTGGCGCGGGAAACACTACCTGGTTTTGGGTGACTCTTACTCGGGGTGGTTCGAGATAGACCTTCTGCGGACCATTTCCTCGGAGGCTGTGATCGAGAAGCTGCAACGGCACCTCTCCACACATGGATCCCCTGCACGTCTTCAGTCTGACAACGGTAGGCAGTTCACCAGCCAAGCGTTTAAGGATTTTGCTAACTGATGGGACTTCCAACACATTACCAGCAGCCCCGAATTCCCGCAGTCCAATGGGCTCGCTGAACGCGCCGTCCGGAGTGCGAAACAGCTCATGGAACGAGCTTACCTTGCCAAATCTGACGTATACCTGGCCTTACTCAATATACGAAACATTGCTCGAGATCCTGTCCTAGGTTCGCCAGCCCAGCGTCTGATGTCTCGCCAAACCCGTGCTCCCCTGCCTGTCTCCCAGCAGCTGCTCCAGCCGCATGTTCGGTCTCCGCCCGTGGTGCAGCGGCAGCTACAGCGTCACCGGGACGCACAGAAGCGGTTTTTTGACAGGTCCAGTAGGCCGCTCACGCCTCTTGCACGTGGGCAAGTGGTTCGTCTGCAAACCGACAAGGGCCATGCACGGCTGGGACACATTTACGGTCCTTCCACGGAGCCACGTGCATACCTGGTCAAAGTGGATGGGGCCATCTACAGACGCAACCGTCAACACATCCTTCCGGTGAAGGAACCGCGTCCTGCGTCTCCGAGTCGTGACGCCCCGCATCTCGTGTTTGCTCCCACCGTTGATTCACCACCAACCGTTGTTCCTGCCGCGGGTTCCCCGCGTCGGTCGGTGCCTGACGCGCCCGTGTTATCTCCCACTAGTCCTGTCATGTCGCCTGTTGCGTCCCCACTCTCCTCCCCTTGTTCTCCCACGAAAGGAGGTGAGGCGGTCTCGTACCGCACGAGGACCGGACGGGTTTGTAGGCCACCCGTTAGATATGGCGATTTTGTGTACCATTGATTTTGTGTAACTTTGCTAGTATGTTCTTTACATTTGTTGTTCAGTGTTTAACCTACCGTTGTTCCTTTATTTCTATAAGAAGAGATGTAGATGGGCTATTGCCAATCGTAGTGTTTGTTAGTAGTGATGTAGATGGGCTATTGCATGCTAGCCAATCGTAGTGTTTGTTAGTAGTAGCCCCGCCCATTATGTGTTGTATATATTAAGAACTTGCCTGCGTCAGTCAGTAGGTGCAGCAACTCGGAGCTGGAATGTACTGCACCTCCTGTGATGTAAGTGTTGCATTAAAAGCCATGTGTTGTATTACAGCGTTGGTATGATCACTTCATTACACTGTAGGGACATAGGGATTGGCCACGTAATAGAACCCTCGGATTGGGTTACGGTCACGGGGTGAGGAAGCGCGGGGTATTTAAATGCTTGGCGCCAAACGTTAGATTGGAGATTAGATTAGTGAGTGAAGTTAGTGTTTGTCCAGAAAGAAGTCTGTCGCGTTTGTTACGGGTTTTATAATAATAAAAAATTTAGATAATACCACTCGTCTGGACTCACTACATTGGTGACCTAGAACGTAGGAAGAAAGCAGCAGCATGTCGCAGGCGGGAGCGAGCGCGGGCGAAATCCATCTACCGCCGTTCTGGGCCCATCAGCCGCACCTGTGGTTTGTGCAGGCAGAATCACAGTTCCATCTCAAAAAGGTGGAGGAAGACCAGGAGAAGTACCATCATGTGGTGAGCTGTCTGCAGGCGGAGGTGGCTGCGCGGGTCAGCCGATACCTGACCAGTCCACCCCAAACGGACCAGTACGTGGGGCTCAAGAAGCTCCTGCTGCGGACCTTCGGCTGGGCCCAGAGCCAGCGGGCTCTGAAGCTCCTCCATTTGCCAGACCTGGGGCAGCGGCTGCCGTTGGAGCTGATGTCCGAGATGCTGGCTTTGGCGGGCGACCATCAGCCGTGCATGATATTCGAGGCGGCCTTCCGGGAGAAGCTACCTGGGGACGTCAGGTTGGTGTTGTCGGACGTCCCTTTTGAAGATCCGGTAGCGTTCGCCGAGAAGGCAGACACGCTCGTGAGGGAACGCAACGCCCGAGACGGCTCCGTTAACCAGGTCTCGAGGCCCAGCGGCAGTCGGGAGTGCGGCCGGGAGAGCGACGCATCGGCCGCTATTGCGCAGCCGGCCCGCCAAGAGAGGGCGGCGGAGCCTGTTCATTGGCAGCGAGCTCGACCAACAGAGCCGGATAGGCGTGGCTGGTGCTCTTTCCATCGGCGGTGGGGCAGCGAGGCACGAAGCTGTAGATCCCCGTGTTCGTTTCCGGGAAACGCCTGGGCCGATCGACTGTAGAGGCAGTCTCGGTTGGCCGTAACCACCGCCTCTACGCTACGGATCAGAGTACCGGGATCGTTTTCCTGGTGGATACGGGAGCGGTCGTAAGTATTGTGCCCCCCGATGACTGTGAAGTTCGAGTGGGGGAAAAGGGCCCGCCCCTAATTGCAGTGAATGGTAGCACCATCCGTACATACGGTAAAAGGACCATGTCCCTGTCCTTCGAGTCCAGGACTTACCGTTGGGAATTCATCGTTTCGGATGTGGGCCAGGCCATATTAGGGGCAGATTTCCTATGGGCGTTTTCCTTGGTCGCAGACGTCCGAGGGAGGGGCCGACAACCCTCGGCTGATGTACGGCCTCGGGATACTGGGCCAGAGGCTTCTACGAGCGCCGCCCCACCCAGCCTAGTCATCCAGTCCATTACCACGGCTCCTGGTCAGTTCGATGCGGTCCTGGCCGACTTCCCGCAGCTCCTCGTCCAGCGTTTTGATTCACCTTCGGAGAAGCACGGGGTCGTCCATTTCATTCCAACCGAAGGGCCGCCGGTTTTTGCCCGGGCACGGCGCCTCCCACCCGACAAGCTGGCCAGGGCGCGAGAGGAGTTCCTAAACTTGGAGAGGTTGGGAATTATTCGGCCTTCGAGTAGTCCGTGGGCCTCCTCCTTGCACATGGTTTCCAAAGCATCTGGGGGGTGGAGACCATGTGGTGACTTCCGTCGACTCAACGCGGCAACACGGCCGGACCGCTACCCGATTCCACACATTCAGGACTTTTCAGCTAGCCTGGAGGGGGCGACAATATTTTCAAAAATTGAGTTGGTGCGGGGATACCATCAGATCCCGGTCCACCCGCCGGATATTCCGAAAACAGCGACCATCACCCCGTTCGGACTGTTTGAGTGGTTGCGTATGCCTTTCGGCCTTAAAAATGCAGCCCAGGCATTCCAGCGTCTGATGGACCGGGTGGGTCGAGGGTTGCCGTTTGTCTTTATTTATCTAGACGATATTTTGATTGCCAGCCGTTCGGTCCAGGAGCACTTGGTCCACCTCCGCACCGTGTTCCAGAGGCTGCAAGACGATGGCCTGATTCTCCATCCGGACAAGTGCCAATTCGGCCTGTCCGCGGTGGATTTTTTGGGTCACCGGGTTACTCCGGCCGGTGCCACTCCCTTACCAGCTAAGGTGGACGCGGTCCGCTCTTTCCCCCCCCCGACTACCATCAAGGGCTTGCAGGAATTTGTGGGCATGGTCAATTTTTATCATCGGTTCGTGCCTGCAGCAGCTCGGATTATGCGTCCCCTTTTTCAATGTCTCGCAGGTAACCCCGCGGAGTTGGTATGGTCCGTAGCAGCGGAGACGGCTTTTGTTGCGGTCAAACAGGCCCTCGCCAATGCCACGATGCTGGTGCGCCCGCGCTCCTCCGCCCCCACAGCTCTGACGGTGGACGCCTCAGACGTGGCGGTGGGTGGGGTTTTGGAGCAGCAGGTTGACGGTGAATGGCAGCCTCTTGCGTTTTTCAGCAGGCAGCTCTCTCGAGCGGAGCTCAAGTACAGTGCGTTCGATAGGGAGCTCCTGGCCCTTTATTTAGCAGTCCGGCTCTTCCGTTACTTTTTAGAAGGCCGTTCTTTCGTGGCCTACACGGATCACAAACCTTTGACATTCGCTTTTGCTAAGGTTTCTGATCCGTGGTCGGCTCGCCAGCAGCGGCACCTAACCCTCATTTCGGAGTTTACGACCGATGTCCGTCATATTGCGGGTAGGCTGAATGCCGTTGCTGATGCCCTGTCCCGGCCGGCCATTCCCTCCGTAGCCGTGGTTGGTAAACAGGTGGATTTCCAGGAGCTAGCGGAGGCTCAGCGCCTGGAAGGAACTGCCGCGGTGTACGCCTCCACAACCTCGGGACTGCGTTTAGAGCAGGTGGCGTGTGGCCCCACAGGTACCAAGTTGTGGTGCGACGTTACTCTCCCACGCCCTCGCCCGGTGGTGCCTGCCGCTCTGCGGCGCAAGGTTTTTGAGGCCATTCATGGCCTGGCACATCCGTCCATCAGGACGACTTCAGCCATGGTGGCCGACCGGTTTGTCTGGCATGGCCTGCGAAAGCAGGTGGCAGCCTGGGCACGTGCCTGCATTCCGTGCCAGACCTCCAAAGTCCATCGTCATGTCCAGCCCCCGCACCAGACATTCGAGGTTCCCCCCGCCCGTTTTCTCCACATCCATGTGGATTTGGTGGGTCCATTGCCCTATTCTAGGGGTTACACTCATCTAGATCTCCCACACTCCAAAGACGTACAGGTATGTAGGTTAATTGGCTGGGTAAATGTAAAAATTGTCCCTAGTGGGTGTAGGATAGTGTTAATGTGCGGGGATCGCTGGGCGGCACGGACTTGGTGGGCCGAAAAGGCCTGTTTCCGGCTGTATATATATGATATGATATGATATGATGATACTGACGGTGGTTGATCGGTTCACTCGTTGGCCGGAGGCGCTCCCGTTGTCGGACACCTCGGCGGCCTCCTGTGCACGGGCCCTGGTGTTGCATTGGGTGGCTCGTTTCGGGGTCCCGGCTATCATCACTGCAGATCGGGGAGCCCAGTTCACCTCGTCTCTCTGGGCCGCGCTGGCGCAGCTTTATGGTGCTCGATTACAGCAGACCACCGCCTATCATCCCCAAGTCAACGGGATGGTTGAGCGTTTCCATCGGCAGCTGAAGGCGTCCCTCTGTGCTCGCCTGACTGGCTACGATTGGGCTGACCAGCTGCCTTGGGTCCTCCTCGGCATCCGTACGGCCCCGCGGGCTGAGCTGGGCACATCTTCGGCCGAGCTCGTCTACGGTTCGCCCCTGCGGGTGCCGGGCGATTTTCTCCCTTCCACTCCCGCCTTGCCGCCATCCGTCACGTCAGTCTTGGGCTCCCTCCGGGAACGGGTGGGTTCTCTGGCTCCAGTCCCCACCTCTAGTCACGGAAGCACAGCAGTTCACGTTCCTTCGGAATTGCGGAGCTGTGATTTCGTGTTTCTTCGGAAAGATTGCCACCGTCCCCCTCTTCAGCCGGTTTACCAGGGCCCGTTCCAGGTGCTCAAAAGAGGGACTGTAACCTTCACCTTGCAGGTAGGAAATCGTCAGGAGCTGGTTTCAGTGTCCCGTCTCAAGCCGGCCCATTTGGGCCAGGACCTCCCCGTGTCGGTGGCTCATCCGCCGCGCCGGGGCCGGCCTGTGGCTGCTCGACTGGTCCCGTCAGCGGCGCCCAGTTTACCACCTCTTGGGCCTCCGCCTATCATCCCCAAGTCAACGGGATGGTTGAGCGTTTCCATCGGCAGCTGAAGGCGTCCCTCTGTGCTCGCCTGACTGGCTACGATTGGGCTGACCAGCTGCCTTGGGTCCTCCTCGGCATCCGTACGGCCCCGCGGGCTGAGCTGGGCACATCTTCGGTCCCGGGCTGCCGTTGTTCATCAAGTGCCCCACTTCACCTGCACCCTCCGCTCCAGTGGACCCCCCATCGCCTCCAGCGGCGGCGTCCCCCCCGCCTCCTTTCACGCTGGGGGTATCGGTTTCCCCCATCCGTACACGTTCTGGGCGGGAGGTTCGGCCGCCCGTGAGGTATGGTTTCGAGGGTTCTGGGGGGGGTCATGTAGGGACATAGGGATTGGCCAGGTAATAGAACCCTCGGATTGGGTTACGGCCACGGGGTGAGGAAGCGCGGGGTATTTAAATGCTTGGCGCCAAACGTTAGATTGGAGATTAGATTAGTGAGTGAAGTTAGTGTTTGTCCAGAAAGAAGTCTGTCGCGTTTGTTACGGGTTTTATACTAATAAAGGATTTAGATAATACCACTCGTCTGGACTCACTACAACACCAACTATATCATAATCATTAATAACTATCTCCACATTTAATTCATCCACCTTATTACGTATACTCCTTGCATTGAGACACAAAGCCTTCAGGCTTGTTTTTACAACTCTCTTACCCCTTGTACGATTATGTTGAAAAGTGGCCCTTTTTGATTTTTGCCCTGGATTTGTCTGCCTGCCACTTTTACTTTTCACCTTGCTACCTGTTGCTTCTACCCCTATTTTACACCCCTCTGTCTCTCTGCTCCAGCTCCCACCCCCCTGCTACATTAGTTTAAATCCTCTGCAACAGCACTAGCAAACACTCCCCCTAGGACATTGGTTCCATTCCAGCCCAGGTGCAGACCGTCCTGTTTGTACTGGTCCCACCTCTCCCAGAACTGGTTCCAATGTCCTAAAAATTTGAATCCCTCCCCCTTGCACCATTTTTCAAGCCACGTATTCATATGAAATATCCTCCTATTCCTACTCTGACTAGCACGTGGCACTGGTAATAATCCAGAGATTATTACCTTTGAGGTCCTACTTTTTAGTTTATCTCCTAGCTCCCTAAATTCACCTTGTAGGACCTCATCCCGTTTTTTACCTAAATCGTTGGTGCCAACGTGCACCACGACAACTGGCTGCTCACCCTCCCCCTTCAGAATGTCCTGCAGCCGCTCAAAGATATCCTTGACCCTTGCACCAGGGAGGCAACATACCATCCTGGAGTCTCGTTTGCGGCCGCAGAAACGCCTATCTATTCCCCTTACAATTGAATCCCCTATCACTATAGCCCGTCCACTCTTTTTCCTCCCCTCTTTTGCCGCAGAGCCACCCACGGTGCCATGAACTTGGCTGCTGCTGCCTTCCCCTGATGAGGCATCTCCCCCAACAGTATCCAAAATGGCATATCTGTTTAGGAGGGAGATGACCGCAGGGGACTCCTGCATTACCTGCCTACTGCTACGCTGGCCAGTGGCCACCCGTTTTCTTTCTGTCCGCTTATCTTTTACTTGTGGTGTGGCCAACTCACTATACGTGCTATCCACGACCTTCTCAGCCTCGTGGATGCTCCAGAATGAGTCCAACCGCAGCTCCAACCGTTCAATGCGGTTTGCCAGGAGCTGCAGCTGGACACACTTCCTGCACACGTAGTCATCAGGGACACCGACAATATCCCTGATCTCCCACATGTTGTAGGATGAGCAATCCACGGGGCCGATCTCATCTGACATGTCTTACCCCCAAATTAAATCAAATCCCTCTTAATCCTTTAAACTGTACCTTTACTAAAAAGCACTGCACCCTTAACTCACTGAACCCTTAACTTCCTGAACCCTGAACTCACCGAACCCTTAACTAAAAGTACGAATAAAAAGCAGAATTACAACGCCCAATCAGCTGCTTCCTCTAGTCCGCTTCCACCAATCAGCGGCTTCCTCCAGAACACTTATTTTAAAGTGTGTGGGAACGTTTTTATCCCCAACCGCCTCCAACCGCCTCCAACCGCTCCTGGGCCTCTGGGTGAACAAAGCCCCGCGCTGGGTTTTTAAACCTACCGCCCGGACGCCGCTCCAACCGCCTCCAACCGCTTCTGGGCCTCTGGGTGAACAAAGCCCCGCGCTGGGTTTTTAAACCTACCGCCCGGACGCTGCTCCAACCGCCTCCAACCGCTTCTGGGTGTAGTTCAGGAACAAACAAACAAACAAACGAGAGTTTTGGTATCAAAAATAAATGAAACTAATATTTTTTATCCACTCTGTCTCCCTCCCCTTCCTTCACCCTCACTCTCCCCTCTTTCTCTCCCCCTCCTCTTTTAGGAATACATTTACAATAATAAATTAAACTAAACTAATATTTTATACAACCTCCCAGTCTCTCTCCCCTCTCTCCCGCTCCCCTCTCTCTCGCCCTCTCTACTTTCTCTTTCCCTCTCTCTGCCCCCTCCCTCTCTGTATCTCTCTCCCCTTTGAACAGAACAGAACAGGATAGCTTTATTGTCATTCGTTTTATCGAACGAAATTAATTTGCCAGCAGTCACAGAGACAAAAACCAAAAAACACAAGGCACGCAACCCCAACACAAACATCCATCACAGTGACTCCAAACACCCCCTCACTGTGATGGAGGCAAAAAAACTTCCTCTCTCTTCCCCCACGTCCCTCCCACGGACAGACAGCTCGTCCCCTACCGAGGCGACCGACCCGCACAGCCCCCGCAAGGAGATGGAAGGTCCCGCGGCCGAGCCGTACCGGGCGATAGAAGGCCCCGCGGCCGAGCCGCACCGGGCGGTGGAAGGTCCCGCGGCCGAGCCTCGCCCCGAGGAAGAGACCTAAAAAATAAAATAAAAAGCATCGGATTACGTTGGCTGATTTCTTTTCGAGCCAACGTGATGAGCAAATGGAGTCAATGGTGGAACGTCTGGTCTGTGTGATGGATTGGCCTCAATTTATAACTCCCTGCAATTTCTCGCGGTCGAGACAGACATGTCCCCGATCATATATGATTATTAAGGGATTGGGCACGCTGGAGGCAGGAAACATGTTCCCAATGTTGGGGGAGTCCACAACCAGGGGCTACAGTTTAAAAATAAGAGGTAGGCCATTTGGAATGGAGATGAAGAAAACGTTTTTCACTCAGTGAGTTGTAAATCTGTGGAATTCTTTCCCTCAGAAGGCAGTGGATGCCAATTCTCTGGGCGCTTTCAAGAGAGAGCTAGATAGAGCTCCGAAGGAAAGCGGAGTCAGGGGGTATGGGGAGAAGGCAGGAAGGGGGACTGATTGAGAATGATCAGCCATGATCACATTGAATGGCGGTGCTGGCTCGAGAAGCCGAATGGCCTCCTCCTGCACCTATTGTCTATTGTCTATTATCTATACTCCAGTAATGCACATTCACGGTCATTAATACGGTCCGCGATACGGTATCAGGTGTTTTACTGTGATCTTCCTCCTGTGCCGACTCCTCGCCATGTCTTCGCATATGTCCAACAGTTCATTTGTGATTAACCCCCACTCAGTACCTTCTCTTGTATATCAATACAGTTTGTGTTACAAGGACAATCTTAGTAGTCATCTTAGTACGAATGTTCAGCTCTGATCATAGTTGTCACTTATGTCAGATCATTAGGTTAGGTGAGGTTGGACTACGACTATTATCATCACATGTTCCGAGGTGCAGTGAAAAGCGTGGGTTTGCACGCTATCCGCTCAGTTTAGATACACCATCAACTACAATCAGTTAAAGTCCATAGATGGAGCGAGGAAGATACAGAATGCAGAAAATGGTTCATTACATAGAATGTCATGCTGGATATGGTCACATTGCCTAATTCTGTTCTCCATAGAACTGGACAAGTGCAATTGGAGAACTCGACTTCTGTGAAAACAGAAAGCAAAAATATGACTTACTGTGCCGAAGTGCACAGCTCGAACGACGGATGAAGCAATGTTTGTATGACCGATGAAAGATCCTGCTGTTTTGGTGTTGTTGTAAACACTGAGGCGCTTTAGGTTTTAGCTTCAGTTTTAGGTTTAATATTGTTACATGTACCGAGGTACAGCAATCAACTTTGTTCTGCAAGCTATCCAAATAGATTACATTTCTTATGTATTGACACTATCGGTTCAAGCTCGTGGACAAAGGGCACTTGTGTATGTGGATCCACTCAGAGCGTGGTAACTCTATGGATGTGCACAGCGTGTGGAAGACATATAGAATGAGGTGCAAAAAGAGGTAGTTGAAATACAAACTGTAGATGGGCTATTGCATGCCTATTTAACATCATTTGGACAAGCACATCTAGGAAGAGTTGAGAGTGATTCACGCCAACGGCGGCAGTTGGGACGTTGTAGACGGGGTACATTGATCGGCGTTGGCAGGGTGGGTGGAAGGACCTGTCCCTGTGGTGTATGCCACATGACAATAGACAGAGCAAAGTGGAAGTTACAGCGTGCAGAATCCGTGTATGAACACTGCAGCGCACGGTTGTACATCTTTACCTCAGACGAAGTTCAATGTCCATGATGGGGTAGAGGGAATTGAATTAGTATCCTCGCCTATGGAGGGACAGTTCATAAGCCCAATAACGGAGGAAATGAACCTATTCCTAAGTCTGGTGATGCGCGTTTTCAAGCTTCTCTACCATTTGGAGTTGGGGAAAGAAGAACTGAACGGGGTTGGCAAAGTCTTTGATTATGTTGGGTGTTTGGGTAATGTTATGCAGCGTGGAATGTAGATGGATAATATGATTGGTCTGGGGTCTCTAATAGACTGGGCTATATTTACAACCCTCTGCAATTTTTTCCTGCAACCGGTCCTGGCACAGTTACTCCCAAACCAATCTGCTATGAAATGTGACAATATGCTTGTAGAAACATTGAAAATAGGTGCAGGAGGATGATATTTGGCCCTTCGATCCAGCACCGCCGTTCATTGTGATCATGGCTCATCATCCACAATCAGTAACCTGTGCCTGCCTTCTACCCATACCCCTTGATTCCACTAGCCCCTAGAGCTCTATCTAACTCTCTTTTAAATTCAACAAAGTGAATTGACCGCCACTGCATTCTGTGGCAGAGAAATCCACAAATTCACAACTCTCTGGGTAAATAAGTTTCTTCTTACCTCAGTTTAAAATGGCCTCCCATTTATTCTGTTACCGTATTTTGACAACGGTAACAGGGGACATAATAATTGTCTTTTTGTTTTCGTTTCTGTGCCTTCTAGGGTGTCGCTTCAATGTGATTGCTCCACGTCAGAGTGGCAAGATTTAAAAGAAACTGAAGGAAGGAATTTACAATCCAACGGTGGTGGGTACATAGGCCAAGCAGTCGAAGGAGTTAGTGGTCAAGTATTCTACAGCCAGAGCGTTTGGAAATACAGATGCCAATGAGACACTAGCAAGAAATAATTAGGTAGCTGTTGTGCAATAAATGTTGAGCAGGAACTGATTCTGCAACAATGTCCAGGTGGGCCGACGAGCAGCACCGATGTTGCTTTGAGTTTGAAAATTAATACCACACTGCATGTTGTTCGTCAATATCTGAGTTTTGATGAGATCATTAACTTCTGACATAACATATATTCCTTCTTTCCCCAGATGTCTTCTGACATCTGAGTATATCCTGACCTCCTCTTGTATTTCAGATGCCGGAGAATTACTACGGCCCACAACCCGGTATCAGCGTGTGTTTTGTTTTCTTACTCCCGTCCTCACACTTCACCTTCTCGCCATTGTCCAACAATCCATTTCTGGTTAACGGCCACTAATCACCTTCTCTTTCATATCAACACCGCCTGTGTCTCGTGTACAATCTTAGTCAGCATCGTAGAACGACCATTCCCGCGCTGATCAGAGTTGTTATTTATCTCAGGTCATTTAGTTCACACAAAATCAATCTGTGTAAAGACAAGTGCAATAGATCGGGTTGAGGGGAAGATACAGAATGAAGAATATAGTTCATGACACAGAATATCTTTCTGCATGTAGTTTTATAATTTCCACCAAACCCAGACTTGTCCGGGTATTTGGAATAACTAACAATCTTTTCTCAAGCCATCTTGCATAATTCCGGTCCACCGTTCTTCTGGGAGCGACATCTTTGCATTTGGTGAACGAGATATCGGTAGGAACACCAATCCTTTTTAAAACCCGGTGTAAAATTCGTATTAAACTGTGCCGATATGCATAGGTAAATACAATACTGTACAATACAATACAATACAATATATCTTTATTGTCATTGTACAGGGGTACGACGACATTGGGAATGCGCCTCCCATACGATGCAATAATTTAATTAATTTAAACAACAACCCAACGAAACAAATTGTAACAGTTTTAAGACAGAATAAAGTGCAAGTAGATCTGTGCGGGTTCATTGTACGATGTGACCATCCGGCTCAGCAGGACCGGTTCATAGCAGCTATGGCCCTGCTGTTCCTGAGTCTGGAGTTGCGGGCGTAGAAGGCCTTGTATCGTCTGCCCGATGGAAGGAGTTCGAACAGACTGTTGCAGGGGTGTGAAGTGTCTTTCTGGATGCTGGTGGCTTTTCTGAGGGAAAGGTTAATGATACAATGTTTCTATTAACGATTAAGCCTCCTTGGTTTGTAAAGGTGTAAACAATTAAGTTGAATGGTGGATTGAGATTTAGGCTACAGGTTTACGTTCATTATTGTCACGTGTGTCGAGGCGCATGAATAACGTTGTTTTACATGCGATCTAAACGGATTAAATATGATATACAGATGTTATCAATTCAAACTCAAGAACAATAGATAAAGCAAAGGAAAGATACAGAATACAGAACATGGTTCGCAATATCGTGGCGCATCTGTTCCATAGATAAATATCCGCCATGGAGTAGGGATAACAGACCGTACTATCCGTACGTACGTACTATCGTGAAGGTGACAGGGTAGACCATCTGATCAACTGTTGGTCCTTTGAAGGCCACTTTTTTTCGAGGGACAAATCATGACTTCAATCTCTGCACCGAGTTGAAGATCCGTATCGCGCTCTTTAAATGAGATAACGTCAAAGCATAATAGTCTACGGAACATGTTCTGGTAAATGGGACGTATTCATTGGAAATCGTAGACAAGGATAGTCGCTGGGCTGTTTCTCTGCCGTGTGACTCGTGGCTCTCGGTCCAGTCAATGTACTGTTTTTCCATTTGTGGTATCACCGCTGTTAGTTAAAGCAGGGCTTCGCTCATAATTATTTTATGGCCGAGTTCTAGGTGGAGTTAAGTTCTATATTGCTTGGATGGCAGGAGGCTGTGAAAGGGGGGGGGGGTAATCTGACAAAGGTGTATAAATCGTGAGGGGAATAAATAGTGTGGATGCAATGTCACTTACCCAGAATGGAGAAGCAAATTACAGAGGTCAGAGGGTTAATAGACAATAGACAATAGGTGCAGGAGGATGCCATTCAGCCCTTCGAGCCAGCACCGACATTCAATGTGATCATGGCTGATAATTCGTAATCAGTACCCCGTTCCTGCCTGCTCCCCATGACTCCGCTATCCTTAAGAGCTCCATCCAGCTCTCTCTTGAATGCATTCAGAGAATTTGCCTCCACTGCCTATTGAGGCACAGAATTCCACATATTCACAACTCTCTGACCGAAAAAGTTTTTCCTCATCTCAGTTCTAAATGGCCGACCCCTTATTCTTAAACTGCGGCCCCTTGTTCTGGACTCCCCCAACATTGGGAACATGTTTCCTGCCTCTAACGTGTCCAACCCCTTAATAATCTTATACGTTTCGATAAGATCTCCTCTCATCCTTCTAAATTCCAGTGTTAAGAGAGGCAAGATTTACAAGGAACTGGAAGGAAAGACCTTTACACTCAGATGGTGATGGGTATAAAGAACGAGTTTTCAGTAACGGTAGTTGAGACATGTTGAAGATGGTGCATTTATACAGCCACAACACTTGGAATATAGCTACCAAATCGACTTTAGCAATAAGTAAGCATGATCCGCTATTTCTATTTCTATTGTTCGGCTTGAACTGATTTTGTAGCAATGTTCAGGTGCGATGGCGATGTGATTTATACTCTAACTCAGGTGCGCTTGAGTTTTGCGAAATATGCATTTGTTTTGGACTATCAGTTCTTTTATTGGGTCACTCATTTCGGACATTCGATACGTTTTCCTCACTCCACGGGTGTCATCTGAGTCTTTTGCGTTTACCGTGCTTCACACATGTATTTCAGAATCCCGGCAATTACTACAGTCCAGGTGATCTGGGAATGAGTGTAGGGCTAGGGCGATGGCATCGTCCATGGACCTGTTGTGGCGGCAGGCGAACTGCAGTGGGTCAAGGCCGCTGGGTGGACTGGATATAATGCGTTCCATTACAAGCCTCCCAAAACATTTCATGATGGTGGATGTAAATGCCACTGTTCGGTGGTCGTTTAAACTTGAGGTCTTGCGTTTCTTCGTCACCGGAATGATGGTGGTCTTCAAGAAGCAGCTGGGTACCTGATAACGGAGTAGGGAGAGAACAAAGATGTGCATTCTCCGTGTATGCCAGAGATTGTACTGGGACGCAAGTTTGAACCGGTATTGCCTCTTGGCATCCTTGATGGCTTTGCGGAGACCACAGCGTGGCTTCTTGGACCGCTTGGGATAGTTTGACTTGTGTGCATCGGACCTGTGAATGTACATCCATGATTTCGGATTGGGGAGCACTCGGATTGACCGGCGGCACACAGTCTTCCACTCACTTGTTGATGGTCAGTCACGGCAGAGGCGCACTCATTCAGGTTAGCTACAGAATCCGTGACTGCTGACTTAAAGCAGTCGCGTAAGATGTCATCCGTGTCCGTTGACCAGCTTTTTCCAACTCTCTGCATCGGATCCCCCTGCTTCAATTGTTGTTTGTTGGCAGGGAGCAGAAGCACAGCTCCGTGGTCAGATTTCCCGAAATGTGTCCGAGGGAAAGGGCGACATGGAACAATCCCTACAGGATGGATGAGGCGAGCCTGGACGTGGGAACACATAGAATGTACTGAAGGGACACAGTGGAACAGGTCGATGCTGAGTAATGTTCCTAGCTCCAGTTTGTTCATTGTATTGTTTATTTAGCTGGGTGGATGGGCGCATGTTCCTGTGTATTTCTTTTCACACACCGTGGGAGCTCTTTCAGGCGAACATCAGGAGCACACATCGAGCCAGGAACACCAGCAGATAGAGACGGGGAAAACACAGAGACAAAGAGACACGAATACTCACAGAGAGAAGTAGGACCATTCACCGAAAAAGGCAGGACCCTCCCCTAATTCTACGTAGGTTTGCCTTCTCCTGATTTCCCATTTGCGGGAGCACTCCCCTATTTCCACATTTACAGTTTCCCTCCGCTAATTTCGTATTTGTTGTTTATTCACCCGCCATACTTCAATAACGGTGCAACCGCAAATCCCCATTTGTGGTGTCCTCCCCGAATTGAACATTTATTGGTGCTCTCCGATAATTACCATATATAAGGATCTTCCCCTAAACGATAATTTAATGTGATGCCCTACAATTGACCAAGCCCTTAATTTGTGTACTTGAGCGTATAAACCCAGTACCGTCGATTGAAAGCACAGAAAATTAAAGAAAAAACAAGTGAGAAGGTGTGTGGTCGGTTGGAAGGATGGCGTGTGTTCCACTGCGGAAGGATAATGCAACGAGATGGAATTGCCCCCCAGATGAAGACAACAAGCAAACCAAACAGAGGGGCAACTTGTTTAAACTTGCCTCAATGTCCGGAGTGGCTTCCAAATCAGTAGATACTGGGATCTGAATGCAGTGCCACAGACCCCACTCTGACCACAACCGACAGTGAAAGGCTAGTTTCGCTGAAGAAAACCAATGAGAAAGTGTAAAGTGTGAACAAGTGTCCGTGGTTAAGGATGCAAGAAGCAATATCGAACTCAGGTCCGTGCTACATGTTACAAGCGTGTGAAGATCTCAGGATAGTTTATCGAAATCTCACAAATAGACCGCAGTGAATGGATCTGTAAAATACACATTTTATATTTTACAAGCAGAATGCATAAACGTACCAGTAAATCATGGAAACGTTCAGCCAATTAAATCATCCAAATGAAACTGCTTCCTGCAGCTTTGCTAAGATGTTGATGTCTCCAGGTGAAGCTACTACTGCGGTAGACAATAGACAATAGGTCCAGGAGGAGGCCATTCGGCCCTTCGAGCCAGCACCGCCATTCAATGTGATCATGGCTGATCATTCTCAATCAGTACCCCGTTCCTGCCTTCTCCCCATACCCCCCTGACTCTGCTATCCTTAAGCTCTCTCTTGAATGCATTCAGAGAATCGGCCTCCACTGCCGTCTGAGGCAGAGAATTCCACAGTTTTTCCTCATATCCGTTCTAAATGGCCTACCCCTTATTCTTAAACTGTGGCCCCCAGTTCTGGGCTCCCCCAACATTGGGAACATGTTTCCTGCCTCTAACGTGTCCAACCCCTTAATAATCTTATACGTTTCGATAAGATCTCCTCTCTTCCTTGAGTTATGGGAGAGAGGTCCAATGACAATGAAAGACGTGACAACCCCGAGACCCTGAAAAATGCATTTTCCATTTCACGTCCAATTCGTGTTTAGTTGTGATTTATTGATATCAGTCGTTTCAATATAGCACGTCCCTGCTCAACATTTATATTCTGTTCCGCACCATGGAGATAAATAATGTAGATACAAGGAACAGGAGATGTTGGTTTACATTGAACACACAGCAGGTCACGAGCGATTCGTGGAATCTACAAACCGAATTAACCATTCCACATGGACGTAAACTTTATCACTGCAGGTCCGTGACTACTGATATACACAGCGGTGGAACAATTGCTGTCTGTCATCTATATCAACGAATTGATTCAGATGGTGCAAGGTATGATTACTAACTTTACAAATAAACATTAAGGCAGGTGGGATGGCAGATTGCCGAGGTGCATATTAAAAATGACGTTGGGATTTTGATCAGCTGGGGAAGTGGGCGGTGGAATAGCGTGCGGCATTTAGTTTGCATATCTGTGATTTGCTTTATTGATGTAAGTCAGGCCAGGTCCATCCCAGTGATCGGTTCGATGCCTCGGAATACTGTAGAACAGGTAGATCGAGGATTGCACGTCACTGATCACTGGATTTTGAGTCCCCGGTGGATACGATGGTAGTGAAGTTTTGGGACGATGTCTTTCATTTGTTACGGTATTAAGTGCAGATGTTGGGACGTTATATTACAGTTTACAAGACGTTGGTGAGGCCGTGCTTGTTTGCAGTTCGCTTGCCGTCCATTTCATGTCCCCATTATTCTAAAGCTCGAAATTGCATAATCCCCAGGATTTTATTCCCCAGATATGGTTCTGTGCTTCATTGGCTCAGAAGCCAATATCAGGACATCGAACTGCTCGCTTCAATTAATACTAAATATTATTTATTTGTTTAAAGTATTTTTCAACCAGGCCAGGTGGATTCTAAATGATGCCACACCGCGGACTGTCCTGGAAACACAATAACAGGCTGACTGCCCACATAGTCTCTGAGACTCTTACAGTCAAACACAATGACGATGCCATTTATAGAGTTATAGTCAAACAGCACGAACGAAGACCTTTTGGAACCGGATACCGAGGCCGAGCAATATGTCCAAATAATTTAGTCCAACTTCCCCACGTTTTCTCCATGGCCCACCATCCATTTTTATCTACATATACTTTCAAATCTCTCTTGTACATTCTAATCGAAGCACATCACGTCAGCTTCACCTGGCACCCAGTTCCACCTACCCACAACTTCCTGTGTAACCGAGTTGCCTCTCAGGTCTCTTCTGACGCTATCGTCTCTCACTTGAAAACTATTTTATCCAGCTCTATACTCACCACCCTGGAAAACGACAGCACCGTCTCCCTTCACTATGCTATATGCTATATGCTATATAATGATGATATATACTTCCTTCTCTCCCGAGATGCTGCCTGACCTGCTGAGTTACTCCAGCATTTTGTGAAAAAATACCTTCGATATATACTTCCGTAATGTCAGCGGTCAACCATCTAGTCTCCGTGGAAAACTTTCCAACTTGTCCGGCCTCTCTTTAACTCTAAAGCCCTCCCTTCCAGGCAACAACATGAAGACCAGAACAGCGCTCAGTGCTCGAAGTTTGGTCTCACGAATACTACGTATAGTTCAGGCGACCACCTGGAATACTAAGTGCGTACCTTTTACTTACCGGGGCAATTCACCTCTATCAACGCGTCTAAGAACACATAACACCCAAAACCAAACGTAAGGTGCCAGTGGACGAATTATACTCGGTCATGAACTACCTTTAAGGAATAAAACCTGATGCCCTGCTCATTATCTGCGATGACACCAAACAATCCAACTTCAGGGGTGCAATGGTATCTAAACTCAGCATGCCCCCAGTCTCACACTGGGCATCCGCTCTCTGGGTTACACTACCATCTAGAATGCCTAGAGTTCCAGAGCAACAGACTTGCTTTCATTGACAGAATGCACAAGGAAATGTTTATGGCCATTGGAAGTGGAAGAATGGGGTCCCACAATCCCGTGTAGGTCTACAGGACGACGGTGGAGAGAGCCAAACTCTTCACATTATTGGACGTGCATGTCTTTGAAAATCTTTCCTGGACCCGGCACATTAATGCAATGATAAAGAAAGCTCATCAACGTATCTACTTCCTGA
Organism: Rhinoraja longicauda; assembly: GCF_053455715.1. Lineage (NCBI taxonomy): Eukaryota > Metazoa > Chordata > Chondrichthyes > Rajiformes > Arhynchobatidae > Rhinoraja > Rhinoraja longicauda. The sequence continues at coordinate 6,981,391 of NC_135986.1, forward strand.
GCAGATTGAGGAGATACGTTCTGTCAATATTTTCTTGGATTTCTACATTTGTGCATTGGAGAGCATGTTGCCCGGTTGCATCAAGGTCTGGTTCGACATCTTGAAGAGCGAGGTAGACTGCAAAAAGTAAATACTAGCCAGTGGGTATATCAAGGGTACTGAGCTCCCAATCATCGCGGGATCTCCAGGAGTTGCTGCCTCTAAAAGGCAGCCAGCCTCATCAGTGACACAGGCGACACACTCATTTCATTCCTGTCATCGGAATGAAAACATAGGAGCCTGAAAATTCCATGTTTAGCACCAGCTTCTTCTCTACAACCATGAGGCCATTAAACACTACAACCTCCAAACCACATAGAATTGGGAAATTGATTGTTTTTGCACTATTTTTGCTTGTTTATTTCTTCATATATTGTTTTTATTAGCACTGTTTATGCATATTCTTTCGTGATGCTTCAAGTAACACTTTCCCTGTTCTATTTGCGATATGTAACAATAAAACCTCCCTGACACTTTACTCTTAATCCCTCCCATTTGCCATCAGACGAGAGCTAACGATGTTGCTCCTGTCGTGTTACAGGCAGGGATTTCTGAACGTGGCGCTAATAGAAGAGTAAAACAAGGTCAATGCACAACGAGGTCTACTGAAGGTTTGTGATGTGAAGATGGACAGGAATATGATTTGAGTATAGGAGTAAAGAGGTCCTTCGGTAGTTGTATAGGACCCTGGTGAGACAACATCTGGAGTATTGTGTGCAGTTTTGGTCTCCTAATTTGAATAAGGACATCCTGCTATTGAGGCGGTGCAGCGGTGCGGTGGGAACTAACCTGCCCAATCTATCCCTGTAGCCCAGGCCCTCTAGTCCCGGCAACATCCTCGTAAATATCTAGATTTTTCAACATTATGACATATTTGACTCAGGTAACTTCTCGGAAAACGGCCGGTAAATTTCCGGCAATCGGCCAAATGTAGTCCCTGGACGAGTTTTGAAATCGTGCGCCAGTCAACGGGCCACGCTATTGGCCGAGGTCTCCAACCTCTCGCCACTGAATATCGCCGTCTGCAGTCCCCACCTTCTTCAAGGAAGTGTCCATCTTTCCAGATCCCAAAAGCTTAGATGTCTTGATTCAATAATTACCACCCAGTAGTTGGCCAAATACTACACATCGCACTTTCAGACAGTCAATACACAATAGATAATAGGTGCAGGAATAGGCTATTCGGCCCTTCCAGCCAGCACCGCCATTCAATGTAATCATTCTCAATCAGCACCACGTTTCTGCCTTCTCCCCACACCCCTGACTCCGGTAGCCTTGAGCTCTATCAAGCTCTCCCTTGAATGCATTCAGAGAATTGGCCTCCACTGCCTTTTGAGGCAGAGAATTCCACAGAATCCACAGAAAAAAAGTTTTTCCTCATCTCCGTTCTAAATGGCCTACCCCTTATTCGTAAACTGTGGCCCCTCGTTCTGGACTCCCCGAACACTGGGAACATGTTTCCTGCCTCTAACGTGTCCAACCCCTTAATAATCATACGTTTCGATAAGATCCCCTCTCATCCTTCTAAATTCCGCTGTATACAAGCCTAGTCGCTCCAGCCTTTCAACATATGGTCCATTACCCCTGTTCATCTTGAACCTGATGTGATCTTCGATAAGCACCTTCACTGTCACCTACACTAGCGATCTAGCATCGTCAGCAAACGTACTAACCATGTTAAAAGCATTTTCAGCTAAATCTTTAACATAGATTAAAAACGACAGTGTGCCCACCATCAATCCCCGTTGTACACTTGTAAAAGGACATCAATCTGAGCATCTATCAACTGCCATCGTCTTTCCACTTTCACCAAGCCAAGGTACGACATTACCTGACTGTTCCGCCGAGATTCCGGTCAGTGGTACCGCACATGGTATTGATCAAAGGTACTAGAGGAAAAAGATGGACCACTCCTTTGAAATCGCCCATACTGAAGTTTCGTACGCAAAGGAGCCATGTTAGTAGGCAATACCTCGCCTCTCATTATGCCTCTCGCAGTGCAATCAGTGTTTTGGGGGAACAGTATGTGTGATTATACCATTAAAGTGCAGAATATACCACATCTGCAATTCACAGATTTTTACTATTTTTCTTTTTAAATGGTTCTACAAGTTTCTGCCTACTAAAATGGCCCCCTTGATCTACTACGGTTTTTAGGGTCGAGTGGTCTATCTTGTCCCTTTAGTATATTTGGTATTGATGGTGGGGACGCCAGGACTGCAGATACTGGAATCTTGAACAATGTACAAAGTGCTGGAGGATGTCAGCGCGTCAAATGATATCTGCGGAGAAAATGAACAAACGACGACTCGGACTGGCACCCGTCTGCGAATAATGCTGAAGAGAGAAGGAAGGTCCTGGGCCCAACCATTGTCTGGCAGGCAGCATCTGTGGAGAACATGGATAGGTGACGTTTCACATAATGCTGGAGTAACTCAGCGGGTCAGGCAGCATCTGTGGAGAACATGGATAGGTGATGTTTCACAGAGTGCTGAAGTAACTCAGCGGGTCAGGCAGCATCTGTGGAGAACATGGATAGGTGATGTTTCACAGAGTGCTGGAGTAACTCAGCGGGTCAGGCAGCGTCTGTGGAGAACGTGAACAGGCAACGATCAAGAAGCTAATGAGAAGATAGTGATAGGAGTAGAATTAGGCCATTCGACCCATTAAGTCCACTCCGCCATTCAATCACGGCTGATCTGTCTTTCCCTCCTAACCCCATTCTCCTGCCTTCTCCCGTTAACCCCTGACACCCTTACTAATCAAGAATCTGTCCATCTCTGCCTTAAATATATCCACTGACTTGGCCTCCACAGCCCTCTGTAGAAAAGAATCCAACAGATTCACCACCCTCTGACTGAAGAAATTCCTCCTCATCTCCTACCTGAAGGGATGTCCTTTAATTCTGAGGTTGTGCCTTCTAGTCCTAGACTCTCCCACTAGTGGAAACGACCTCTGCACATCCACTCTATCCGGGCCGCTCACTATTCGGTCAAGTTTCAATGAGGTCCCACCTCATTCTTCTAAACTTCAGCGAGTACAGGCCCAGTGCCGCGAAACGCCCATCGTAGGTTAACCCACTCATTTCTGGGATCGTTCTTGTAAACCTCTGGACCCTCTCCAGAGCCAGCACATCCTTCCTCAGAGATGGGGCCCAAAACTGCTCACAATACCCCAAATGCGCTAGACCAGAGGCTTACAGAGCCTCGGCAATACAACCCTGTATTTGTATACAAGCCCTCTTGAAGTAAATGCTATTAAATGAGAGGAATAGATCGGGTAGACAGAGTCTCTTGCCCAGAGTATGGGAATCGAGCACCAGGGGACATGGGTTTAAGGTGAGGGGGGAAGATTTAATAGGAACCCGAGGTGCAACCTTTCCACACGGTGGGTGTATGGAACAAGCAGCCGCAGAAGGAAGTTGAGGCAGGAACTATCACAACGTTTAAGAGACACTTGGACAGGTACAGGAATAGGACAGGGTTGGAGGGATGTGGGCTAAAGGCGGGCAGGTGGGACTAGTGTAGATGGGGCATGTTGGTCGGTGTGGGCAGGTGGGACTAGTGTAGATGGGGCATGTTGGTCGGTGTGGGCAGGTGGGACTAATGTAGATGGGGCATGTTGGTCGGTGTGGGCAGGTGGGACTAGTGTAGATGGGGCATGTTGGTCGGTGTGGGCAGGTGGGACTAGTGTAGATGGGGCATGTTGGTCGGTGTGTGCAGGTGGGACTAGTGTAGATGGGACATGTTAGTCGGTGTGGGAAAGTTGGGACGAAGGAAGGGCCTGTTTCCAAGCTGCATCACTCTGTGACTCCAAATACTAACTCCATGCAGTAGTCTGATTGTGGAGAGGAAGAAACTGTCCCTGATACACTCCGGAACATATTGCTATGATCATATTGAATGGCGGTGCAGGCTCGAAGGGCCGAATGGCCTACTCCTGCACCTATTTTCTATGTTTCTATGCTTCTAACTCCCAGTAAAGTGGCAACACAAGTAGACAGAGCGGTGAAGAAGGCTGGTCCGCTTGCCTTCATCTGCCGGGGCATCGAGTTCAAGAACCGGGACGTCAAGATGCATCTCTCCATGACTTTGGTCAGGCTGCATTTGGAGTATTGCGTGTAGTTCTGGTCGCCCCCATTACAGGAAGGGTGTGGGGGCTTTGGAGAGGACGAGAGGGGAGTTACAGAGACAGGTACAGAGAGCGTAGGGGCCGGAGGGGAGGGGGTCACAGAGACAGGAGGGGGTGTAGGGGCGGGAGTGGAGGGTGTCACCGAGACGAGGAGAGTGGGGGGTGTCGGGGCAGGAGGGGAGGGGGTCACAGAGAGGGTGTGGAGGGGCCGGACGGGAGGGGGTCACAGAGACTGGTGTAGGAAACACTCTCTCCCCTCCCCAGGGACAGCTGTTACATCCCATGACGGCTAACCGTTCTAACCGCACTTCCCAAGATTGGCGTTGGAGAGAGAAGTGAGGGCGAGCAGGAAGAGAGTTGGGGAAAAGAGAGAGAGAGGGAAACAGATAGGGGGAGGTAGCTGAGAAGACGAAAGGGGAAGAGATGGAGGGGGAGTGAACTATCAAAGGGAGAATGGGAAGATAAAGAGAGAGAGGGGAGTTCAGAGCGAGTGGGTTGGCGAAAGGGAGAGGGGGAAGGGTGAGATGAATAGAGAGAAACTGAGGGAGAAATGCAGTGAGAGTGAGAGGGGAGGGAGGGGTAAGGGGTGAAAGGTTCACAGACACAGAGATGCAGAGAGAGAGAATAGAGATGGTAGGAGAGAGAGTCACAGTTCAAGGAGAGGACAGCAGCAAGGATGGAGAGAGAGAGAAAGGGAGGAGGGAGATGTCCCGCACCATTCGCTGTTTTATTTGGGTTTCGGACAATTCTGAAACCACAATGTTTCTGTTCTCTGTGTGTCGTGAGTCTTTGGGTCGTTCCTGCTCAGAGGTGACGAAGGCAGAGAATGTTATTGTCCCGGCGCAAAATCAGCCCCACTGCAGGCGAGCAAGGAGTGAATGGTTACCGGCCTCGCCGGGAGTGTGGGGGTGAGGTTGCAGTCAGTTAAGCCGCGATCATATTGAGTGGTGAAGCAGAGTGGAGGGGCCATTTTAGTCCGAGGCCATTTGTTGATCTAATTCCTCAACCTGTGGACAAACGTCGCCCAGTCCACCTTCAAACTGGGCACCAGAAGCCCTGAGAGGGTCCCTGGAATTTGGGATTGCCTCACGGAGTGAAGCAGATTGAAGGAAATCAGACAAACAACATGTGGTGGAGAGTTGGATCCATTGGAGTTTGAAACAATATCCCCTTTGCTGGAACAAAGCCGCTCCTAATTTCCATCCCTCAGTGTCGCCATAATTCCCAGTCATCGGAGTTTCTCAATCAATTCCCTGAATAAATCACGACCTGTCTCAGCAGGGATTTCACTTGGCTGATGTCATCTGTTTGCGAATATTTTCAAAAGCTTATTTTTTACATCTGATGAAACTTCGCTGTCCCGGTGGAGACGGAAAATTGTATAAAATCTCCGGGAATGTTCTGACCCAGAATTTCATTCCGAGAGATTACCGGTAGCTCACGGGGACACGTCGCTAGGCAGAGAAAATGGGGGGAAATCTTTGGGAATATTACGCCGTGGAGAAAATCTTGTACGTGATCATTGCTGCCGTTGGAGTCCCTGGTACGTGAGCAGAACAATTCAAGTTTTATAACTCCGCGTGTTAACCGGTATTGACCTGATTCTGTTCATGTTATAAGCTTGCAAACTGATGATCGTTGTGCAAGAATATGTGAAGTATGTCAATCCTCTCAGTGAAATATCTTTCAATTAACTCTGTGATTTTTCTCATTTTCAGACAGCCGAAACTAAGCCTCTTTTCCTCCCACTGCCGGGACCCACTAGAATGTTGTTCTTGCCTTCAGTGGGACCTTGCCCAGAGTTGTCCCAGTGCTCGAGACAGGCAGCTCTCCGGGACGGTGTGACTGGGAGGGGTTTACATTGTGAAGTTCACTGTGTCTGAGTTATTGATCAGAGTGAACACCAGCTCCTGTGGACACGTCTCACTATGGAGTCTGTCACAGTCGGATTCCACCCGCCTGTTGGTCAATAATTGGATCGATCACCTGAACCAGTGGCCGCGGATCTACCGCCGTGTGTTGTTACCGAACTGAACTCACTGTGGAATGAATCCATTAACGGAGCCACTCTGCTGCCGGACCCTAAGTTGTCTCTGCCTTCCCTCTGGAACCCTCCTCGTCCCCATCAGATGCCGAGTTCCCAGAGCCCTGGTTAAACGCGGCCGGTCACGGTTAAGTCTGTGAAACCGGCCCCATCAGAGACTGTGAGCGGGGTTAACTGTAGACAGGACCATTCCGCCTATTGTAGTGGGCGGCTGCTCGTTCCCTCCCCGCCCTTTACCCCGCCCGTCGCCTTATCTCCTCTCCCCTGAAGCAGGCAGGTCGGGCACAGTCGGAGCCGGGTCTGACATTGTTAAACCTGCAGCCGCGCACCGACTCCAACACTCCTGATCTCCAGCTGAAAGTGGAGCCGGTGTTCAGCCCCGGAGACCGTGTTCAGTAATGCCCTGTGTCCGTCCCCTTCTCTTTCCGCAGTGAATTTAGTGGCGATTGTGATCCTGTCCCGGGGAAAGTGCGGCCTCTCCACCTGCACCACTCGCTACCTGGTGGCCATGGCAGCGGCCGATCTACTCACCCTGATCACCGAGGTCATTTTGTATTGGATCCGATTACATTACTTTTATTGGAGTTTCCTGGCCATCACCCCTGTGTGCAGTGTTAACGCTGTACTGAGGACTGCAGCTACAGACTGTTCTGTCTGGTTCACGGTCACTTTCACCTTTGATCGCTTTGTCGCCA
>NC_135986.1:6988799-7032424 GCF_053455715.1 Rhinoraja longicauda
TAACTTAGGGTACTGTTGAAGTAATGGCACATTCTGGGGTAGTTCTGATGGGGTGACACACTGTGCGGTAGTACTGTTGTGACATAATGTGGGATGGAATTGATGGAGTGACACTGTGCGGTAGCACTGATGGAGTGACGCACTGTAGGGTAGTACTGGTGTAACGGTATACAGTGGGATAGTACTGATGGAGTGACGCACTGTGGGGTAGTACTGGTGTAACGGTATACTGTTGGATAGTACTGATGGAGTGACGCACTGTGGGGTAGTACTGGTGTAACGGTATACTGTTGGATAGTGCTGCTGGAGTGATATCGGCGAGACCAAGCGCATGCTCGACGATCGTTTCGCTGAACAGCTCCACACAGTCCTACCTGATCTCCCGGTTGCTCAGCACTTTAACTCACCCCCGCTCCCCCATTCCCAATCTGAACTTTCTGTCCTGGGCATCCTCCATTGTCAGAGTGAGGCCCAGTGCAAATTGGAGGAACAGCACCTCATACTTCGCTTGGGCAGCTTACACCCCAGCGATATGAACATTGACTTCTCTAACTTCAAGTAGCCCTTGCTTTCCCTCTCTCTCCATCCCTCCTCCTTCCCAGTTCTCCCACCAGTCTCTGTCTCCAACAAAATTATATCTCTTTCCCGCCGACCTCTCCGACATCAGTCTAAAGAAGGGTCTCGACCCGAAACGTCACCCATTCTTTCTCTCCAGAGATGCTGCCTGTCTCGTTGAGTTCCACCAGCATTTTGTGTCTACCTTCGATTTAAACCAGCATCAGCGCATTTCCTTTCTACACGAAGTACAAGGCACGGCTGGACTTTCGGCCCATAATGGATGTGCCGAACATGATACGACCACCCTTACCTGCCTGCTCACAATGCATATCCCTTCATTACCTGAAAATCTGAACTTGTCTTAAATATTAATATTGTATCTGCCTCCAACACCAGTGGAGTGGGTGGTAAGATTTTAGGACCGTTATACAGGATGATGTGACAGAGTATTTATAAGTGCACGATGAAATAGGCATAAGTTGGCATGTCTTTGTGAAGGGAAGGTCGTGTTTGATAAATTTGTTGGAAGTAGGAATAATGGCGTAGACTATTGTCAAAGTGGGGAAATAATCCATAAATCGGATGTGCATAGGGACTTGGGAGTGCTGGTTAAAGGGACTTGGGAGTGCTGGTTAAGGATTCCCAAAATTTTTATCTGCAAGTTTAATCGGTGAGAATGATCAGCCATGATCACATGGAAAGGTGGTGCTGGCTCGAAGGGCCGAATGGCCTACTCCTGCACCTATTGTCTATTGTCTATTGTCTAATGGAAGCAAACTCAATGCTTGAATTTATTTCAAGAGGACTTGTATACAGAAACACGGATGTAATGTTGAGGCTATACAAGGCGCTGGGAAGGCCGTATTTGGAATATTGTGAGCAATTCTGGGCACCATATCAGAGGAAATGTGTGCTGGCTCTGGAGAGGGTCCAGAGGAGGTTTACAAGAATGATCCCAGCAATAAATTAACCGATGGCGAGCATTTGTCGGCTCCCGGCTTGCACTCGGAGTTTAGAAGTATGAGGGTGGACCTCATTGAAACATACAGATATGTGAATGGTTTAGATCCAGTGGATGTGGAAAGTATGTTTCCACTTGTACGAGCGTCTCGGACAAGAGATCATTTCCTCAGAATTAATCTACGTTCTCTTTCGAAGATGATCAGAAATTTATTTAGTCAGAAGGTGATGAATTTGTGGAATTATTTGCCACAACAGGCTGTGTAGGTCACGTCAGAAGGTAACTCCGTTTTGGCAAGACCTAAAAAAGTTTTTAGAGCAATTGATGAATAAGATTATACCAACGGATCCAAGGTTGTTTTTGCTAGGAGATACAAAAGGAATAACACCAAAGCTAAGTCTTGATAAATATCAGGAAAGATTTCTCAAAATATCATTAGCAGTAGCCAAAAAATGTGTTGCGGTTACATGGAAAGAACAAAATGAAATAAGATTCGAAAGATGGCATGCAGAAATGCGGAGTTGTATCCCATTAGAAAAAGCAACGTATAATCTGAGAAATGGATACGACTTCTTTTTGAAGGTGTGGAACCCATTCATGGCAAAGTTAGGATTAAGAATAGGAAGTACTTAAATTCAGGATTGCCTTGTTACCTAGCAAGAATTTTAAAATAAATTACTCGGAAGTGACTCCCTCGGGACTCCAGGTTTCTTTCTTTCTTTCTTTCTTCTACTTTTTCTTTTTCTTTCTTTTCAACTGAGGGGTGGGGGGGGGGCGGGGGGGGTGGGGGGAGGGGAGAAAATAAGAAAAAAATATATTTAAAAAAAAAAAAAAAAAAAAAAAAAGGTATCACAAGTTATGGGGAGAAGGCGGGAGAATGGGGTTTGGAGGGAAACAGATTGGCGGATAAGACGATTGGCCGAATGGTCTAATTCTACTCCTATTCCTTATCACCCAATGCCCACCTGCGGTATTGCGTTCGATGCACTTACTGCCCCTTGCTTTCCCCGCACACCTCGTTTAAACATCACCCCTTTCACCATAAAGGGGTGGCCTTCAATACTTGATATTTCCATCTTGAGAGGAATGTTCTGACTGTTTACCATATCTTTGCCTCTCATAATTTGCTATCGATCTATCAGGTTACTGCCCGAACTCTGATGAATCAGTCCAACGTCTGTAAACGTCTTGAACACGGTTTCCGAAGCGCCCATATCCTTCGTGTACGAGACCGAACATAACTGTACACAATGCTGCAAAAGCGGCCGAAGTAAAGTTCTCTAAAGTTGAATATTGACATCTGACTCATATTCAATGACGCGGTCAAATATAGCAAGCATTCTACGTGGCTTATTTATTACTCTAAACGTACTACCACGATTTGCGTGTTTCGCATTGGGAACTCAAGGTTCATCATAAGCAATGCTGATGCTGCGATGCACTTATATTGTACAGACAGTAAGGGCTGTTGCGCCTCGATGTTACAGTGTACTGCTGATGTTCATCCAGGGGAGGGCGATGTGACAGTCTATTGCCACTGTACATGCACTGAAGTGCGCTGTGTGTGGATGTTGCAGTGTGCTGCTGATGTTCATCCAGGGGAGGGCGCCATGACAGTCTATTGCCACTGTACATCCACTGGGGTGCGCTGTGTGTGAATGCGGCAGTGCACTGTTAAAAAAGAACACTGGGTACAAAAGTCATAGCAGTGCACCAAGGTCCATCGAGTCCCCTCCGGCATTCTATCATGGCTCACCTATCGTTCCCACTCAACTCCATTCTCCTGCCGTCTCCCCGTAATTGTCGACACTCTTACGAATCACGACCATGTCCAGCTCCGATTTAAAAATACCCAATGACGGTTTCCACAGCTGTCTGTGGCAGAATTCCAAGGAATTACCACCTTCTTACGAAATATATCCCTCATCATCTCATTTTGAATGTATGTCCTTTTATTCTGAGGCTAGTCAAAGGGTGGTGAATCTAGGGAATGCTGCCACAGACGCCTCTGTAGGCCGTCATTAGGGAATTAACAGATTTTAAAATTGGGGATTGACAGGTCCGTGATTAGTAAGAGTGTCAAAGTTGGGGTTGGGTTTGAGTGGGAAGAATAGGGCAGCCATGATCGAATGGGGGATCAGACTCGGTGAGCCTAGTGACTAACTCAAATGACGTATGAACTTATGAACTCATTACTGACTCCGGGATTGGACGGAGTCTATAGACATAGAAAACATAGAAAATGGGTGCAGGAGGATGCCCTTTGGCCCTTCGAGCCAGCACCGCGCTACACTGTGATCATGGCTGATTCTGCACAATCAGTAACCTGTTACCCCTTCTCCACAAATCCCTTGATTCCACTCGCCCCTAGAGCTCTAACACTGGTCGCTATTCAAGGATTTGACAATTGACCCGAACGACGACGTCAACACCTTTACAAATGCCATGAGAAAATGTGCGCAGAAATGCGATGCCCGACGCAGTCTAGCCATCTCTTTATCCAGCTAATTGCTAAAAGCCACGCTAGCTCTCTAGCTATCTAGCTGTCTAGCTCTCTAGCCATCTAGCTGTCTAGCTATGTGGCTATCAAGCCATCTCGATCTGTAGCTATCAATATAGTTATATATCTACCTGACTAGCTATCTAGCTAAGGTAGAAAAAATGCTGGAGTAATTCAGCGGGCCAGGCAGCATCTCAGGAGAAAATGAATGGGTGACGTTTCGGGGGTCGAGACACTTCTTCAGACTGATGTCAGTGGATGGAGCCGGACAAAGATAGGATATAGGCGGAGACAGGAAGACTGGTAGGAGAACTGGGAAGGGGGAGGGGATTGAGAGGGAAAGCAGGGACTATCTGAAGTTAGACAAGTCAATGTTGATACCGCTGAGGTGTAAACTACCCAAGCGAAATATGAGGTGCTATTCCTCCAATTTGCGCATGGCCTCACTCTGACCATGGAGGAGGCCCAGGACAGAAAAGTCAGATTGGGAATGGGAGGGGGAGTTGAAATGCTGAGCCTTCGGGAAATCAGGTTGGTTGAGACGGACTGAGCGGAGGTGTTCAGCGAAACGATCGCCGAGCCTGCGCTTGGTGTCGCCGATTGAGAGACGTTGACACTTGGAACAGCGGATACAGTTGATGAGTTTGGAGGAGGTGCAGGTGAACCTCTACCTCACCTGGAAAAAATGTTTGGGTCCTTGGATGGAGTTGAGGGGGGAGGTAAAGGGACTCGCCCCTCGAACAACACCTGTTCCTTTAACTCCCCACTCGACCAACACATGTCCCATTACCTCCCCCTCGATCAACACCTGTCCCTTTACCTCTCCCCAACTAGCCTTCTAACCGTCTCGCCAAATAGCCATCTACCTTTCAAGCGATCTAACCATCCAGCCATCTAGCCATCTTAGTTAGTCATCTATACGTATAGCTATTTAGTTAGCGATCTAACTATCTAGCTGGGTATCACAAAATGCTGGTCAGGCAGCATCTAGGAGAGAGGGAATGGGTGACGTATCGGGTCGAGACCCTTCTTCAGTCTCGATCCGAAACGTCACCAATTCCCTCTCTCCAAGATGCTGCCTGACCTGCTGAGTTACTCCAGCATTTTGTGAAACCTTCGATTTGTACCAGCATCTGCAGTTATTTCCCTAACTATCCAGCTATCTCACGTGCTAGGTAGCTATCTATCTAGCTGGATCTAACAAGATCTCCCTCTCTCACTAGGCCCACAGAGGATGAGAGAGAGAGAGCACCCCTCAAATAGCTGCCTAGATAGAGAGCTACCTATATTACTATCAATATATCCAGCTATCTCGCTTTCCAGCGAGATATCCAGCTTTCTAGCTGTGTAGCATTGCATGTAGATAGCTATCTAGGTAGTTCGATATCTTGCTATCGAGATAGCTCACGCGCTGTCTGGCAGTCTACCCTGCTGGCTAGCAATGTAGCTCTCGAGATAGCTGGATTGATAGCTACAGAGTTAGATATTTTGGTAGTTACATACCGAGGTCGCTAACGAGACTGATGGCTAGGTAGAGAGATAACTAGATTAGTAGATTGTTAGCCAACCGCTTTGACGGCCATATAGCGGTTTAGCTTGGTAGAGCTTTGCTAGATGGCTAGTCAGCTAGGCATCTAGCCAGCCACCCCAGTAGATGGCTCAGTAGACAGATAGCAAGTGAGTTTTACAGCGATTTGGCAACTATCTAGCTGGATCCAACTAGGACTCTTTCGTTCTCCCATTCACGCGGCCGCCAGAAAGCGAGTGAGCGAGAGAGCGCACTCCACAAAGAATTGCCGACAAAACTACCTAACTATTTTGCTGTGCCGAGATCCAGCTATCTCGCCCTCCATCTGTCTAGCGTTCAAGCTATCTAGCAATGCAGCTATTTAGCTATGTAGAGAGCTAACACGCTCTCTGGCTGACTTTCCCGCTGGCTATTAATCTACATAACTTGATATCCAGCTATCGAGCTGTCATGCTAACTAGTAAAGCAGCTTTCCGCCTATTTAGGGACCCTGCAACCTATCAATTTGACTATCCATCCAGCTGTCCAGCTATATAGTTAACAGGCTAAATACCTATCTCTCTAACTAGCTAGCATGCTATCTATCCCTCTATCGAGCTAGCCACCTAGCTATGCACACTTCTAACTATTTACCTAGCTAGCTATCTTACTCTCTAGCTAGCTATATATTTAGATATCTCCCCAGTTATCTACTCCGTTGGCTAACAATCCAACTATCCAGCTATCCAGCTATGTAGCTAGCAGTCTAGCTAGCTAACCAGTGATCTAATTACGGAGCTATCTATCCATTTGTCTCTGTAACAATCAATCTAGCTATTTATTTCTTAATCTGGCCATTTAGCGATTTACATATCTCCTATTGCTATCCAACTATCTAGCTATTTAGCCATGTAGTTATCTATCTAGCTAGCTGCATAGCTATCGAGCTATCTAACTATGTAGCCAGCTGGCCAACAAGCTTTCTAGCCATCTACCCATCAAGCCATCTCGAATACTGACCACCCACCCATCTGGCGTTATTGAGCTCGCCATCTACCCAGCCAGCCTGCTTCCCTACCCAGCCAGCCTGCTTCCCAGGTGGCCAATTAGTCAAGTAGCCAACTAGCCTTTCATCCGTCGAGCCAGATAGCCATTTAGGCATCTAGTCATCGATTCATCTCTCTCTCTCTCCCTCTCTCCCTCTCTCCCTCTCTCCCTCTCTCCCTCTCTCCCTCTCTCCCTCTCTCCCTCTCTCCCTCTCTCCCTCTCTCCCTCTCTCCCTCTCTCCCTCTCTCCCTCTCTCCCTCTCTCCCTCTCTCCCTCTCTCCCTCTCTCCCTCTCTCCCTCTCTCCCTCTCTCCCTCTCTCCCTCTCTCCCTCTCTCCCTCTCTCCCTCTCTCCCTCTCTCCCTCTCTCCCTCTCTCCCTCTCTCCCTCTCTCCCTCTCTCCCTCTCTCCCTCTCTCCCTCTCTCCCTCTCTCCCTCTCTCCCTCTCTCCCTCTCTCCCTCTCTCCCTCTCTCCCTCTCTCCCTCTCTCCCTCTCTCCCTCTCTCCCTCTCTCCCTCTCTCCCTCTCTCCCTCTCTCCCTCTCTCCCTCTCTCCCTCTCTCCCTCTCTCCCTCTCTCCCTCTCTCCCTCTCTCCCTCTCTCCCTCTCTCCCTCTCTCCCTCTCTCCCTCTCTCCCTCTCTCCCTCTCTCCCTCTCTCCTCTCCCTCTCCCTCTCCCTCTCCCTCTCCCTCTCCCTCTCCCTCTCCCTCTCCCTCTCCCTCTCCCTCTCCCTCTCCCTCTCCCTCTCCCTCTCCCTCTCCCTCTCCCTCTCCCTCTCCCTCTCCCTCTCCCTCTCCCTCTCCCTCTCCCTCTCCCTCTCCCTCTCCCTCTCCCTCTCCCTCTCCCTCTCCCTCTCCCTCTCCCTCTCCCTCTCCCTCTCCCTCTCCCTCTCCCTCTCCCTCTCCCTCTCCCTCTCCCCCTCCCTATCCCTCTCCCTCTCCCTCTCCCTCTCCCTCTCCCTCTCCCTCTCCCTCTCCCTCTCCCTCTCCCTCTCCCTCTCCCTCTCCCTCTCCCTCTCCCTCTGGGTAAATGACAGTGCAGCCACACTATTGAATCCCCTCACGATTTATACACCTTTGTAAGATTACCCCCCCCCCCCCCTTCTAGCCTCCTGCCATTCACGGAATATAGAACTTCACTCCATCTAGAGCTCGGGCCATAAAGATAATTATGAGCGAAGCCCTGCTTTAACTAACAAAGGTGATACCACAAATGGAGAAAAAGTACATTGACTGGACCGAGAGCCACGAGTCACACGGCAGAGAAACAGCCCAGCAACTATCCTTGTCTACGATTTCCAATGAATAAGTCCCATTTACCAGCACATGCTCCGTAGACTATTATGCTTTGACGTTATCTCATTTAAAGAGCGCGATACGGATCTTCAACTCGGTGCAGAGATTGAAGTCATGATGTGTCCCTCGAAAAAAAAGTGGCCTTCAAAGGACCACAGTTGATCAGATGGTCTACCCTGTCACCTTCACGTTAGTACGTACGTACGGATAGTACTGTCTGTTATTCCTACTCCATGGCGGATATTTCTCTATGGAACAGATGCGCCACCATACTGCGAACTACGTACTGCATTCTGTATCTTCCCTTTGCTTTATCTATTGTTCTTGAGTTTGAACTGATAACATCTGTATGTCGTATTTAATCCGTTGAGATCGCATGTAAAACAAAGTTATTCTTGTGCCTCGACACACGTGACAATAATGAACGTGAAACTGAAGCCTAAATCTCAATCTACCTTTCAACTTAATTGTTTACACCTTTACAAACCGAGGAGGCTTCATCGTTAATGGATGCATTGTATCCTTTCCATCAGAAAAGCTACCAGCATCCACAAAGACTCTTCACACCCCTGCAACAGTCTGCTCGAACTTCTACCATCGGGCAGACGATACAAGGCCTTCTACGCCCGCACCTCCAGACTCAGGAACAGCTTCATCCCCAGGGCCATAGCTGCTATGAACCGGTCCTGCTGAGCCGGATGGTCACATCGCACAGTGAAACGGCACAGATCTCTTACACTTTATTCTGTCTTAAAACTGTTACAATTTGTTTCGTTTGGTTGTTGTTGTATAAATTAATTAAATTATTGCATCGTATGGGAGGCGCATTCCCAATCTCGTTGTACCCCATGTACTATGATAATAAAGATATATTGTATTGTATTGTATTTACCTTTGCATATCGGCACAGTTTAATACGAATTTTACATCGGGTTCAAAAAAGGATTGGTGTTCCAACCGATATCTCGTTCACCAAATGCAAAGATGTAGCTTCCAGAAGAACGGTGGACTGGAATTATGCAAGGTGGCTTGAGAAAAGATTGTTAGTTATTCCAAATACCCGGACAAGTCTGGGTTTGGTGGAAGTTATAAAACTACATGCAGAAAGATATTCTGTGTCATGAACTATATTCTTCATTCTGTATCTTTCCCTCAACCAGATCTATTGCACTTGTCTTTACACAGATTGTTTTGTGTGAACTGAGTGAAAAGCATGTAAAACAAAGCTTTGCACTGCACCTCGTTACATGTGATAAAATAGACCTACCCTGACTAAATGACCTGAGATAAATAACAACTATGATCAGAGCGAGAATGGTCGTTCTACGATGCTGACTAAGATTGTACACGAGACCCAGGCGGTGTTGATATAAAAGAGAAGGTGATGAGTGGCCGTTAACCAGAAATGGATTGTTGGGCAATGGCGAGAAGGTGAAGTGTGGGGACGGGATTAAGAAAACAAAACACACGCTGATACCGGGTTGCGGGCCGTAGTAATTCTCCGGCATCTGAAATACAAGAGGAGGTCAGGATATACTCAGATGTCAGAAGACATCTGGGGAAAGAAGGAATATATGTTTTGTCAGAAGTTAATGATCTCATCAAAACTCCGATATTGACGAACAACATGCAGTGTGGTATCAATTTTCAAACTCAAAGCAACATCGGTGCTGCTCGTCGGCCCACCTGGACATTGTTGCAGAATCAGTTCCTGCTCAACATTTATTACACAACAGCTACCTAATTATATCTTGCTACTGTCTCATTGGCATCTGTATTTCCAAACGCTCTGGCTGTAGAACACTACACCACTAACTCCTTCCACTGCTTGGCCCATGTACCCATCACCGTTGGAGTGTAAATTCCTTCCTTCAGTTTATTTTAAATCTTGCCACTCTGACGTGGAGCAATCACATTGAAGCGACACCCTAGAAGGCACAGAAACGAAAACAAAAAGACAATTATTATGTCCCCTGTTACCCTTGTCAATATACGGTAACAGAATAAATGGGAGGCCATTTAAAACTGAGGTGAGAAGAAAGTTATTTACCCAGAGAGTTGTGAATTTGTGGATTTCTCTGCCACAGAAGGCAGTGGCGGTCAATTCACTTTGTTGAATTTGAAAGAGAGTTAGATAGAGCTCTAGGGGCTAGTGGAATCAAGGGATATGGGTAGAAGGCAGGCACAGGTTACTGATTGTGGATGATGAGCCATGATCACAATGAACGGCGGTGCTGGATCGAAGGGCCAAATATCCTCCTCCTGCACCTATTTTCAATGTTTCTGCAAGCATATTGTCACATTTCTTAGCAGATTGGTTTGGGAGTAACTGTGCCAGGACCGCGAGAAATTGCAGAGGGTTATAAATATAGCCCAGTCTATTAGAGACCCCAGACCAATCATGTTATCCATCTACATTCCACGCTGCATAACATTACCCAAACACCCAACATAATCAAAGACTTTGCCAACCCCGCTCAGTTCTACTTTCCCCAACTCCAAATGGTAGAGAAGCTTGAAAGCGCGCGTCACCAGACTTAGTAATCGGTTCATTTCCTCCGTTAATGGGTTTATGAACGGTCCCTCCATAGGCTAGGATACTAATTCAATTCCCTCTACCCCATCATGGACATTGAACTTCGTCTGAGGTACAGATGTACAACCGTGCGCTGCAGTGCTGATACATGGATTCTGCACGCTGTAACTTCCACTTTGCTCTATCTATTGTCATGTGTCATACACCGCAGGGACAGGTCCATCCACCCAGCCTGCCAACGCCGATCAATGTACCCCATCTACAACGTCCCAACTGCCGCCGTTGCCGTGAATCACTCTCAACTCTTCCTAGATGTGATTGTCCAAATGTATTTTAAATAGACATGCAATAGCCCATCTTCAGTTTGTATTCCAGCTACCTCCTTTTGCACCTCATTCTGTATGTCTTCCACACGCTGTGCGCATCCATACAGTTACCACGCTCTGAGTGGATCCACATACACAAGTGCCCTTTGTCCACGAGCTTGAACCGATAGTGTCAATACATCAGAAATGTAAACACTTTGGATAGCATGCAGAACAAAGTTGTTTGCTGTACTTCGGTACATGTAACAATATTAAACCTACAACTGAAGCTAAAACCTAAAGCGCCTGTCACCCGCAGTGTTTACAACAACACCAACATCGGTCAGACAAGCATTGCTTCATCCGTCGTTCGAGCTGTGCACCTCGGCACAGTATGTCATATTTTTGCTTTCTGTTTTCACAGAACTCGAGTTCTCCAATTGCACTTGTCCAGTTCTATGGAGAACAGAATTAGTCAATGTGACCATATTCAGCATGACATTCTATGTAATGAACCATTTTCTGCATTCTGTATCTTCCTCGCTGTTCTTGAGTTTAAATTGTTAACATCTGTATATCGTATTTAATCCGTTTAGATCGCATGTAAAACAACGTTATTCATGCGCCTCGACACGCGTGACAATAATGAACGTGAACCTGAAGCCTAAATCTCAATCCACCTTTCCACTTAATTGTTTACACCTTTACAAACCAAGGAGGCTTCATAGTTAATAGAAGCATTGTATCATTAATCCTTCCCCCCAGAAAAGCCACCAGCATCCAGAAAGACTCCTCACAACCCTGCAACAGTCTGTTCGAACTCCTTCCATCGGGCAGACGATACAAGGCCTTCTACGCCCGCACCTCCAGACTCAGGAACAGCTTCATCCCCAGGACCATAGCTGCTATGAACCGGTCCTGCTGAGCCGGATGGTCACATCGCACAGTGATCCGGCACAGATCTACCTGCACGTTATTCTGTCTTAAAACTGTTACAATTTGTTTCGTAGTGTTGTTGTTGTTTAAATTAATTAAATTATTGGATCGTATGGGAGGCGCATTCCCAATCTCGTTGTACCCCTGTACAATGACAATAAAGATGTATTGTATTGTAGTGGGTGCGGTCACCACAGAAATCAGGCCAGACGCCAGGTAAGTAGTAGCAATACTTTATTCCGCAACGAACACATACACCGCACTAAAACTCGTGAGTCGACTCACCCAAAACCCTTTATAGACCAGACCACCTGACCCAAGGGAACTGACCCAGGAAGTGACCTAATGCCCCCCGTCCACTGAGTGCCGAGTGGAATGACCAAGGGAGTGGCCTAGCCCCCGGGCGCCACCACAGCCCCCCCCCCCCCAAGAACCGAAGGCACGAAACGGACAAGGGGATGGACGAAACGGCCAGTCCGCGTGCGCGCCACGGCGGGCGCAGTAACCGGAACCACCCCGCCAGGGGAAGGCACCCGCGGGAACTACGGGGGTAAGGGCCGGGACGCGGGACGACCCCGAGGGCGAGGCCGCGCCAGTAGAACCTGCTGGCTAACGTCCACGTGCGCCGGCTTCATCCGCGAATGAGAGACCGTCTCAGGACGACCCCCCATGTCCAACACGAAGGTGGCAGAGCCCCGCTCAAGCACTTTGAACGGTCCCTCATAAGGCCGCTGAAGGGGTGTCCGGTGGGCATCCCGACGCAGGAAAACAAAAGGGCAGTCCTGCAGGGCGGAAGGGACATGTGACCGCACCGAACCGTGGCGAGACGTCGGCACCGGCGCCAGCGAGCCCACCGTCTCCCGAAGGCGTTGCAGGACGGCCGAGGGCTGTTCTGCCTGACCCTGGGCGGAGGGAACGAACTCCCCGGGCACCGTCAGCGGAGCCCCGTACACCAATTCCGCCGAGGAAGTGGCCAAGTCCTCCTTGGGGGCGGTGCGGACGCCCAGTAAAACCCACGGGAACGCGTCAACCCAGTCCGGGCCAACGAGCCGGGCCTTCAGAGCGGCATTGAGCTGGCGGTGGAAGCGTTCCACCAGGCCGTTCGCCTGCGGATGGTACGCTGTGGTACGGTGCAGGTTAACCCCCAGCAGTTGGGCCATGGATGACCACAGCTCGGAGATGAATTGTGGCCCTCTGTCGGACGTAATGTCAAGCGGAACCCCAAACCTGGCAATCCAATGTGCCGCCAAGGCACGAGCACAAGTAGAGGCACACGTGTCCGGCAGTGGAACTGCCTCCGGCCACCGCGTGAAACGGTCCACCATAGTCAGGAGGTAGGTGAAACCTCGAGAAGGCGGCAGCGGCCCCACGATGTCCACGTGGATGTGGTCAAAACGGTGGCGAGGGACGGGGAAATCCTGGAGCGGCGCACGCACATACCGCTGTACTTTTGCAGTTTGGCACGGGATGCAGGTGCGCGCCCAATGTCCAACCTGTTTGCGTAACCCGTACCAAACGAAGCGGGAAGCCACGAGGGTCGTCGTCGCCCGAATGGAAGGGTGGGCCAGCCCGTGGAGCACCTCGAACACCCGGCGCCGCCAGGCAACAGGCACGATTGGGCGCGGCTGCCCGGTGGACACATCGCAAAGCAGCGTCGCGCCCCCAGTGCCACAGGGAACGTACTCGAACTTCAGGCCCGAAACGGCGGTACGGTAGGCGGACATGTCATTATCGGTCAACTGGGCCGCCGCCAGGGCTGAGTAGTCGATGCCATCGGCCACTTGCAGGACGTCGTGGACCGCGGATCGAGACAAGGCGTCGGCCACCCGGTTGTCTTTACCCCCGATGAAACGGATGGAGGTAGTGTATTCAGAGACAAAAGCCAGCTGCCGCTGCTGGCGAGCTGACCACGGGTCGGACACCTTGGCGAACGCAAAGGTGAGGGGCTTGTGGTCCGTGTACGCGGTGAAGGTACGCCCCTCGAGGAAATAGCGGAAGTGGCGGACCGCAAGGTGAAGGGCAAGGAGCTCGCGGTCAAAGGCACTGTAGTTCCGCTGTGCGCCGCGGAGGTGCCTACTGAAGAAAGCGAGAGGCTTCCAACACCCATCCATATGCTTTTCGAGCACCGCCCCAACCGCTACTTCCGAAGCGTCGACCGTCAGGCTGGTTGGTGCATCCGCCCGTGGGTGCACGAGCATCGTGGCCGCAGCCAGGGCTTCCTTGGAGTGTTGGAACGCCGCCACCGCATCGTCGGTCCATTCAACCTCCCTGCGCTTGCCCGCCATGAGGTGGAACAGCGGGCGCATGATCCGGGCTGCAGACGGCACAAATCGGTGGTAAAAGGCCACCATCCCAACGAACACCAGGACGCCCCGCACGGTGGTCGGGCGTGGAAACTGGCGCACCGCGTCCACTTTGTTCGGGAGCGGCAGCGCCCCGTGCGGGGTCAAGTGGTGGCCCAGGAAATCGATGGATGACACGCCGAAACGGCATTTGGTGATGTTGATGGCAAGCCCATGATCGCTAAGGCGCTGGCATAGCTGGCGGAGATGGGCAGCATGCTCCTGTCTCGAGTGGCTCGCCACCAAAATGTCATCAAGGTACACGAACACGAATTCCAGGCCACGGCACACACAGTCCATAAGCCGCTGAAAGGCTTTCGCAGCGTTCTTGAGTCAAAACGGCATGCGGAGGAATTCGAAAAGGCCAAATGGCGTCACGATTGCCGTCTTGGGGACGTCGTCGGGGTGGACTGAAATCTGGTTATAGCCACGCACCACATCGACCTTAGAAAACACCGTGGCCCCAGCCAGGTTTGCATTAAAGTCCTGAATGTGAGGGTCCGGATACCTGTCGGCGATTGTGGCATCGTTAGGCCGGCGGTAATCCCCTCAAGGACGCCAACCACCGTCTGCCTTGGGGAACATATGGAGCGGGGACGCCCACGGGCTGTCTGAGCGGCGCACGATCCCCAGTGACTCCATAAGGCGGAACTACTCCCGAGCGAGACGGAGCTTCTCCGGTGGAAGACGCCGCGCCCGGGCGTACAAGAGCGGGCCAGTAGTGGGAATTAGGTGCACCACCCCATGCTTCGGGGCGGCGGAGTGGAACCGGGGTTCCAGAATATCGGGGAATTCGGCCAGAATTCGTGAGAACGTAGCGTCCACGGACGACAGGGGCCCATCAGGACGCACGACCGGGTCGCCCAAGCGGAGAAAAACGGGCTGCAGTGTGACGGAGTGCACTAAACGCTGCCGCTTAACGTCCACGAGCAGGGAATGTGCCCGTAGGAAATCCGCACCCAGCAACGGCTGGGACACATCCGCAATCATGAATGGCCACGAGAAGCTGCACGCCCCGAAGTTGAGGGAGATCGTGCACACCCCATATAATCGGATCGAAGTCCCGTTGGCTGCGGCGAGGAAGGGGCCGCGGTTGCCACTGCGGAAGTCAGCACGCGAAGGGGGAACAACGCTCACTTCCGCCCCGGTGTCCACAAGGAAACGAGCCCCGGAGCGGCGGTCCCACGCAAACACACGATGAATCTGGCCGGTCGCCGAAGCAATCACTGACGGCCGGCCCCTGCGTTTCCCGGGAACGAACAGGGCTGCCGGCATTGACGGGCAGAAGGGCCCCACCGCCGATGAAAATAGCACCAGCCCCCTCAGCTGGCGTCCGTGAAAGAAGGAATATATGTTATGTCGGAAGTTAATGATCTCATCAAAACTCCGAGGTGAGAAGAAACTTATTCACCCAGAGAGTTGTGAATTTGTGGATTTCTCTGCCACAGAAGGTAATGGCGGTCAATTCATTTTGTTGAATTTGAAAGAGAGTGTCACAGTCTGTCCTGTTCACTCACCTGCCAGCCACGCCCACTACGTTAAGCCAACTCCCCTCACCTGTTCACTCACCTGCTCCAGATCACCAATCAAGCCAGCATATAAACCCTTCCTGCACACACACTCTTTGCCAGATTGTTCTTAGCCCTGATGCAAGACTCTCCAGCATTCTCTCTCTCGGACTGATTTCCCGTTGCCGACCCTGCCTGCTCCTGACCTTCATGCTCTTCGTCGCCCTGGTGAACGCCTCAGTCTTCTGTCCTCGACCACGAGCAGGTAGAAATAAAGCTCTTTCTAAAACTATTTCCTTGGTTCCGTGTGCTGCATTTGGGTCTACCTGCGGTACCTTACATAACAATCTGGCCAAGACATGGACCCAGCACACACAGCGTCACCACTGAATCGCTTTGAGCGGATCGAGAGTGCGCTCCAACAGCAGCAGCATGGTTTTGCCAACGCTCTCGCTGATACTCGCCGGAGTGTTTCCGTATTGGAGCACACAATGACCACATTAGCCAACCAGATGCAGCAGTTGACCACGGCGCTAACGCAGCAGACAGTTGCAGCTTCAACGGCTGCTCCTCTGCCACCTGCGTCCGAGCCCTCACCACCCAGGAACTCTCCTGAACCCCCTGGTGGGGCTGCCAGAACGCCATGCCGGAGATCCTGAAGGCTGTGGACCTTTTCTCACAAACTGTTCGATCCTGTTTTCCCTGCAAGCCTGTACCTTCGCCACGGAGGAGACGAGGGTATCCTTCGCCATTACCCACCTGACAGGCAGAACACGGTTGTGGGGAACAGCCAAATGGGATCGTGGGATGCCAGCCTGTTCTTCCTTTCGGGCTTTCTCTGAGGAGCTTCGCAAGGTTTTCTGTCTGGGGCTTGAGAGCTCGGATGCGGGTCGAGGCCTTTTTCACCTGTGTCAGGGGGTTTGGACCGTGGCTGACTACTCCATTGATTTCCGTACTCGGGCTGGTCGGAGTAACTGGAACATTTCCGCTTTATCTGACGCTTTCCTGCATGGATTAGCTGACTATGTTAAAGACGAGCTGGTCTCCTATGAACTACCTGCCACGCTCGATGGGGTCATTGAGCTCGCCACCCGGGTTGACCTCTGGATTCAGACACGGAGACGGGAGAGGCGTCAGGGGCCCGCAGAACATCATCCCCGGGGCCGCCCCTGGGTAGCCGCTGCCTCAGACCAGCCGAACAACCTCCTGAGGGGGCAGAGCCGACGCAGCTGGGTCGTTCCCACCTCTCTACGGAGGAGCGGCAGCGCCGGAACCGGAACAACCTCTGCCTGTACTCATAGAGTCATAGAGTCCTACAGCACAGAAAGAGGCCCTTCGGCCCATCGTGTGGCCCGTTACCAAACACAGTCTAATTTTAATCCCATTATCCCGCATTTGGACCGTAGCCCTGAATGTTGTAGCATTTCAAGTGCCCACCCAAATGCCTCTTAAACGTTGTGAGTCTTCCCGCCTCCACCACCACCCCAGGCAGTGAGTTCCAGACTCCAACCACCCTCTGGGCGGCCATTTTCTCGCCAGCTGTCCGGCAAAAGGGAGGGCTCATCAGATTTTCACCCTCTCCTATCGTCCCGGTCCCCGTAACGTCAAGCCTGACGCCCTGTCCCGCCGCTTTCCAGATGAAGAGGGGCCTACCCCGGAGCCCGACTCCATCCTTCCTGCTCCATGCCTGGTTGCTGCAGTTTCCTGGGAGATCGAGGAGAGAGTGAGGGCCGCCGTGGAGGACCAGCCCGGTCCCAGCACCTGTCCCCCGGGTCGCCTGTTTGTTCCCCAGGCTCTCAGGGGACGTCCTCAAGTGGGCCCACGACTCCCATCTCTCCTGTCAATCCGGCATCCAGAGGACTAAGGACGTCGTCCAACAACGTTTCTGGTGGGCCACGTTGGATGAAGATGTCCGGGGGTATGTCAGTGCCTGCCCAGTTTGCAACCAGCACAAGCCATCCCATGAGGCTTCTGCCGGACTTCTGCAGCCCCTGCCTGTGCCTCATCGCCCGTGGTCCCACATATCCCTGGACTTTGTCACCGGTCTGCCGCCGTCAGACAATAATACCACCATCCTGACGGTGGTAGGCCGGTTTAGTAAGATGGCACACTTCATCCCCCTCCCAAAGCTGCCATCCGCCAAAGAAACAGCCATGGTCATCCTCCAACATGTGTTCCGGCTCCAGGGTCTACCAGTTGATGTGGTTTCTGACCGGGGTCCCCAGTTCACATCCGTATTCTGGAGGGAGTTTTGCAAGCTGCTGGGGGCCACAGTCAGCTTATCCTCCGGCTTTCACCCCCAGACCAACGGCCAGACGGAGAGAAAGAATCAGGTGATGGAGACGGCCCTGCGGTGCATGGTCTCTCAGAACCCCTCCTCCTGGTCCCGTCTGCTCCTGTGGATGGAGTATGCCCACAACACATTGACCAGCTCGGCCACTGAACTTTCTCCCTTTCAGTGCGCCTATGGCTTCCAGCCTCCACTTTTTCCGGCCCCGGAGGAGGAGGTATCCTGTCCGTCTGTCCAGTCGTTCATCCACCGCTGCCATCGAACCTGGGTCTCAGCACGAGCTTCTCGGATGCGTGCGGCGGACCGCTACTCGGTAGCAGCCAACAGACGCCGCTCTCCAGGCCCCACCTACCAGATTGGCCAGAAGGTTTGGCTGTCCACCCGAGACCTCCCTCTTCAGGTGGAGTCCAAGAAACTGTCACCCAGGTTCATCGGTCCCTTCGAGATTGAGAAGATCATCAACCCAACGGCGGTGAGACTGAAGCTTCCTCGGACCTTGAGGGTCCACCCGACGTTTCACGTCTCCAAGGTGAAGCCGGTCCGGGAGAGTCCCCTTTCGCCAGCAGCTCCACCACCGCCACCTCCACGCTTCATCGATGGGGGCCTTGTCTACACGGTCCGTCGCCTGCTGCAGTCCCGCCGCCGAGGGAGGGGCCTGCATTGCCTCGTCGACTGGGAGGGGTATGGTCCAGAGGAGAGGTCCTGGGTCCCTGCTCGACACATTCTCCACTCCCGACTCATCAAGCCCTTCCATCTTCAACACCCCGACCAACCGGCTAGGCCCACTACATCTTCCAGAGGGACACCCCGGATAACCTCGCCGTCTGTTGCTCCAGATTCTCCGGAGAAAGAAGAGTCATCTGGTGACGAGGAGATTTCCAGTCCCGGACACACTAGTGCTGGATGTATCGACGGGCCATCCTCTGATGAAGCTGATTCCCCCCATCAGTCACCTGGCTCCCACCCGGTTGAGAATATGGAATGGGACGGAGTCTCCGAAGAGTATTAGCCCACCTTCACGGCCCCTCCTTCCACCCGGTTTCTGTTTATTGACTTTTGGGGACGTCAGGAGCCGTCCCTTGAGGGGGTGGGTCTGTCACAGTCTGTCCTGTTCACTCACCTGCCAGCCACGCCCACCACGTTAAGCCAACTCCCCTCACCTGTTCACTCACCTGCTCCAGATCACCAATCAAGCCAGCATATAAACCCTTCCTGCACACACACTCTTTGCCAGATTGTTCTTAGCCCTGATGCAAGACTCTCCAGCATTCTCTCTCTCGGACTGATTTCCCGTTGCCGACCCTGCCTGCTCCTGACCTTCATGCTCTTCGTCGCCCTGGTGAACACCTCAGTCTTCTGTCCTAGACCACGAGCAGGTAGAAATAAAGCTCTCTGTAAAACTATGTCCTTGGTTCCGTGTGCTGCATTTGGGTCTACCTGCGGTCCGTTACAAATATGCTTTTAAAACATTGAAAATAGGTGCAGGGGGAGGCCATTTGCACCTTCGATCCAACACCGCCGTTCATTGAGATCATGGCTCATCATCCACAAGCAGTAACCTGTGCATGCCTTCGCCCCATATCCCTCGATTCCATTAGCCCCTAAAGCTCTATCTAACTCTCTTTCAAATTCAACAAAGTGAATTGACCGCCATTGCCCTCTGTGGCAGAGAAATCCACAAATTCACAACACTCCCGGTGAATAAGTTTCTTCTCACTTCAGTTTTAAATAGCCTCCCCTTTATTCTGTTACCGTATTTTGACAAGGGTAACAGGGGACATAAGAATTGTCTTTGTGATTTCGTTTCTGTGCCTTCTAGGGTGTCGCTTCAATGTGATTGCTCCACGTTAGAGTGGCAAGATTTAAAAGAAACTGAAGGAAGGAATTTACACTCCAACGGCGGTGGGTACATGGGACAAGCAGTGGAAGGAGTTAGAGGTGAAGTGTTCTACAGCCAGAGCGTTTGGAAATACAGATGCCAATGATACAGTAGCAATAAATAATTAGGTAGCTGTTGTGCAATAAATGTTGAGCAGGAACTGATTCTGCAACAAAGTCCAGGTTCGCCGACGAGCAGCACTGATGTTGCTTTGAGTTTGAAAATTGATACCACACTGCATGTTGTTCGTCAATATCGGAGTTTTGATGAGATCATTAACTTCTGACATAACATATATTCCTTCTTTCCCCGGATGTCTTCTGTCATCTGAGTATATCCTGACCTCCTCTTGTATTTCAGATGCCGGAGAATTTCTACGGCCCGCAACCCGGTATCAGCGTGTGTTTTGTTTTCTTACTCCCGTCCCCACACTTCACCTTCTCGCCAATGCCCAACAATCCATTTCTGGGTAACGGCCACTCATCACCTTCTCTTTTATATCAACGTGTCTCGTGTACAATCTTAGTCAGCATCGCAGTACGGACATTCCCGCTCTGATCAGAGTTGTTATTTATCTCAGGTCATTTAGTCAGGGTAGGTCTATTATTATCACACGTAACGAGGTGCAGTGCAAAGCTTTGTTTTACATGCTTTTCGTTCAGTTCACACAAAACCAATCTGTGTAAAGACAAGAGCAATAGATCGGGTTGAGGGAAAGATACAGAATGAAGAATATAGTTCATGACACAGAATATCTTTCTGCATGTAGTTTTATAACTTCCACCAAACCCAGACTTGTCCGGGTATTTGGAATAACTAACAATCTTTTC
This sequence comes from Rhinoraja longicauda, assembly GCF_053455715.1. Classification (NCBI taxonomy): domain Eukaryota; kingdom Metazoa; phylum Chordata; class Chondrichthyes; order Rajiformes; family Arhynchobatidae; genus Rhinoraja; species Rhinoraja longicauda. The sequence goes on from NC_135986.1 coordinate 7,009,291, forward strand.
TCAAGCCACCTTGCATAATTCCAGTCCACCGTTCTTCTGGGAGCTACATCTTTGCATTTGGTGAACGAGATATCGGTTGGAACACCAATCCTTTTTTGAACCCGATGTAAAATTCGTATTAAACTGTGCCGATATGCATAGGTAAATACAATACAGTGGCGGCGCCCGGAGGCTAGGCCACTCCCTTGGTCATCCCACTCGGCACTCAGTGGACGGGGAGGATTAGGTCACTTCCTGGGTCTGTTCCCTTGGGTCAGGTGGTCTGGGGCTATAAAGGTTTTTGGGTGTGTCGACTCATGAGTTTTAGTGCGGTGTATATGTTCGTTGCGGAATAAAGTATTGCTACTAATTACCTGGCGTCTGGCCTGATTTCTGTGGGGACCGCACCCACTACACTGGTGACCCCGATTTTCCTTCGCAAGTCGCGATGGACCCGAACGCTCCACTACCCGACTCTGCCAGTCAGCCGCCTCTGGACACTGCCGTCCGCGCCGCTCTCCACGCCGTGGCAGTGAGGCTGCCTCCCTTGTGGACCGACGACCCCGACTTCTGGTTTGACCAGGCCGAGGCGCAGTTCGCCCTCGATACCAACTGCCGACGATACCAAGTATTTTCACGTAGTCGGCGCCCTCGACGCGTCCACCTCGCGCCTGGTCCGACCCTTCCTCCGCGCCCCCCCCCCCCGGCGACCGATAAGTACGTGGCCCTCAAGGCCTTCCTCCTTCAGCAGTTCGGCCTCTGCGAGGCCGAGCGGGCAGCCCGGATCCTCCGAATGCCGGTCCTGGGTGACCGCCGCCAGTCGGTACTACTGGCCGACATGTTGGCGCTGCTGGGCGACTACGGCCCGGCTTTCTATTCAAACACGTCTACCTGATGCAGCTGCCGTCCGATCTCCGCCAGCAACTCCGCCACGACCCGTTCACCGACATGCAGGCGGTGGGGAGGCGCGCCGATGAGCTCTTGATGGCCCGTCAGCTGTCCCTCGACGCGTTGGAAGTCCCTCCGACGGCCGACGACGATCCGCAGGTAGGGGCCTCGATCGCCCGCATCTCTGCCGCTCCCCGACAGCCTTCCCGACGGTATCCGGCTTCAGCAGCTCACCCAGCCGGCGGCGCGTCTTTTTCGCACGGCCCGGCTGCAGTTCCCCCAGCCGCCACCGGATGTCGCTGATGGTCGGACCCGGGGGCCGCGCGCAGCCTGCCGGCATTTCCTCCATACGCCATCGGAGGTCGCTGGTGGTCGGATCGGCCCGCACAGCCGCCCGTTTTCACGGACGCCAGCAGAGGGGGCTGGTGCTATTTTTCATCGGCGGTGGGGCCCTTCTGCCCGTCAATGCTGCCAGCCCTGTTCGTTCCCGGGAAACGCAGGGGCCGGCCGTCAGTGATTGCTTCGGCGGCCGGCCAGATTCATCGTGTGTTTGCGTGGGACCGCCGCTCCGGGGCTCGTTTCCTTGTGGACACCGGGGTGGAAGTGAGCGTTGTTCCCCCTTCGCGTGCTGACCTCCGCAGTCGCAACCGCGGCCCCCTCCTCGCCGCAGCCAACGGGACTTCGATCCGATTATATGGGGTGCGCACGATCTCCCTCAACTTCGGGGCGGGCAGCTTCTCGTGGCCATTCGTGATTGCGGATGTGTCCCAGCCGTTGCTGGGTGCGGATTTCCTACGGGCACATTCCCTCCTCGTGGACGTTAAGCGGCGGCGTTTAGTGCACTCCGTCACTCTGCAGCCCGTTTTTCTCCGCTTGGGCGACCCGGTCGTGCGTCCTGATGGGCCCCTGTCGTCCGTGGACGCTACGTTCTCACGAGTTCTGGCCGAATTCCCCGATATTCTGGACCCCCGGTTCCACTCCGCCGCCCCGAAGCATGGGGTGGTGTACCTAATTCCCACTACTGGCCCGCCCTTGTACGCCCGGGCGCGGCGTCTTCCACCGGACAAGCTCCGTCTCGCTCGGGAGTAGTTCCGCCTTATGGAGTCACTGGGGATCGTGCGCCGCTCAGACAGTCCGTGGGCGTTCCCGCTCCATATGGTCCCCAAGGCAGACGGTGGTTGGCGTCCTTGAGGGGATTACCGCCGGCTTAACGATGCCACAATCGACGACAGGTATCCGGTCCCTCACATTCAGGACTTTAATGCAAACCTGGCTGGGGCCATGGTGTTTTTCTAAGGTCGATGTGGTGCGTGGCTATAACCAGATTCCAGTCCACCCCGACGACGTCCCCAAGACGGCAATCGTGACGCCATTTGGCCTTTTCGAATTCCTCCGCATGCCGTTTTGACTCAAGAACGCTGCGCAAGCCTTTCAACGGCTTATGGACTGTGTGTGCCGTGGCCTGGAATTCGTGTTCGTGATGACATTTTGGTGGCGAGCCGCTCGAGACAGGAGCATGCTGCCCATCTCCGCCAGCTATGCCAGCGCCTTAGCGATCATGGGCTTGGCATCAACATCACCAAATGCCATTTCGGGGTGTCATCCATCGATTTCCTGGGCCACCACGTGACCCCGCACGGGGCGCTGCCGCTCCCGAACAAGGTGGACGCGGTGCGCCAGTTTCCACGCCCGACCACCGTGCGGGGCCTCCAGGAGTTCGTTGGGATGGTGGCCTTTTACCACCGATTTGTGCAGTCTGCAGCCCGGATCAATCGCCCGCTGTTCCACCTCATGGCGGGCAAGCGCAGGGAGGTTGAGTGGACCGACGATGCGGTAGCGCCGTTCCAACACGCCAAGGAAGCCCTGGCTGCGGCCACGATGCTCGTGCACCCACGGGCGGATGCACCAACCAGCCTGACGGTCGACGCTTCGGAAGTAGCGGTTGGGGCGGTGCTCGAACAGCACATGGATGGGTGTTGGAAGTCTCTCGCTTTCTTCAGTAAGCACCTCAGCGGTGCACAGCGGAACTACAGTGCCTTTGACCGTGACCTCCTTGCCCTTTACCTTGCGGTCCGCCACTTCCGCTATTTCCTCGAGGGGCGTACCTTCACCGCGTACACGGACCACAAGCCCCTCACCTTTGCGTTGGCCAAGGTGTCCGACCCGTGTTCAGCTCGCCAGCAGCGGCAGCTGGCTTTCGTCTCTGAATACACTACCTCCATCCGTTTCATCGGGGGTAAAGACAACCGGGTGGCCGACGCCTTGTCTCGACCCGCGGTCCACGCCGTCCTGCAAGTGGCCGATGGCATCGAGTACTCAGCCCTGGCGGCGGCCCAGTTGGCCGATAATGAGATGTCCGCCTACCGTACCGCCGTTTCGGGCCTGAGGTTGGAGTACGTTCCCTGTGGCACTGGGGGCGCGACGCTGCTTTGCGATGTGTCCACCGGGCAGCCGCGCCCAATCGTGCCTGTTGCCTGGCGGCGCCGCGTGTTCGAGGTGCTCCACGGGCTGGCCCACCCTTCCATTCGGGCGACGACGACCCTCGTGGCTTCCCGTTTCGTTTGGCACGGGTTACGCAAGCAGGTTCGACATTGGGCGCGCACCTGCATCCCGTGCCAAACTGCAAAAGTACAGCGGCATGTGCGTGCGCCGCTCCAGGATTTCCCCGTCCCTCGCCACCGTTTTGACCACATCCACGTGGACATCGTGGGGCCGCTGCCGCCTTCTCGGGGTTTCACGTACCTCCTGACTATGGTGGACCGTTTCACGCGGTGGCCGGAGGCAGTTCCACTGCCGGACACGTGTGCCTCTACTTGTGCCCGTGCCTTGGCGGCACATTGGATTGCCAGGTTTGGGGTTCCGCTTGACATTACGTCCGACAGAGGGCCGCAATTTACCTCCGAGCTGTGGTCATCCCTGGCCCAACTGCTGGGGGTTAACCTGCACCGCACCACAGCGTACCATCCGCAGGCGAACGACCTGGTGGAGCGTTTCCACCGCCTGCTCAAGGCCGCTCTGAAGGCCCGGCTCGTTGGCCGGGACTGCGTTGACGGGTTGCCGTGGGTTTTACTGGGCGTCCGCAATGCCCCCAAGGAGGACTTGGCCACCTCCTCGGCAGAATTGGGGTACGGGGCTCCGCTGACGGTGCCCGGGGAGTTCATTCCCTCCGCTCAGGGTCAGGCAGAACAGCCCTCGGCTGTCCTGCAACGCCTTCGGGAGACGGTGGGCTCGCTGGCGCCGGTGCCGACGTCTCGCCACGGTTCGGTGCGGTCACATGTCCCTTGCGCCCTGCAGGACTGCCCTTTTGTTTTCCTGCGTCGGGATGCCCACCGGACACCCCTTCAGCGGCCTTATGAAGGACCGTTCAAAGTGCTTGAGCGGGGCTCTGCCACCTTCGTGTTGGACATGGGGGGTCGTCCTGAGACGGTCTCTCATTCGCGGATGAAGCCGGCGCACGTGGACGTTAGCCAGCCGGTTCTACTGGCGCGGCCTCGCCCTCGGGGTCGTCCCGCGTCCCGGCCCTTACCCCCGGAGTTCCCGCCGGTGCCTTCCCCTAGCGGGGTGGTTCCGATTACTGCGCCCGCCGTGGCGCGCACGCGGGCTGGCCGTTTCGTCCGTCCCCCTGTCCGTTTCGTGCCTTCGGTTCTTGGGGGGGGGGGGGTCCTGTGGTGGCGCCCGGGGGCTATGCCACTCCCTTGGACATCCCACTCGGCCCTCAGTGGACGGGGGCATTAGGTCACTTCCTGGGTCCGTTCCCTTGGGTCAGGTGGTCTGGTCTATAAAGGGTTTTGGGTGTGTCAACTCACGAGTTTTAGTGCGGTGTATGTGTTCGTTGCGGAATAAAGTATTGCTACTACTTACCTGGCGTCTGGCCTGATTTCTGTGGTGACCGCACCCACTACAATACAATACATCTTTATTGTCATTGTACAGGGGTACAACGAGATTTGGAATGCGCCTCCCATACGATGCAATAATTTAATTAATTTAAACAACAACAACCCAACGAAACAAATTGTAACAGTTTTAAGACAGAATAAAGTGCAAGTAGATCTGTGCCGGTTCATTGTGCGATGTGACCATCCGGCTCAGCAGGACCGGTTCATAGCAGCTATGGCCCTGGGGATGAAGTTGTTCCTGAGTCTGGAGGTGCGGGCGTAGAAGGCCTTGTATCGTCTGCCCGATGGAAGGAGTTCGAACAGACTGTTGCAGGGTTGTGAGGAGTCTTTCTGGATGCTGGTGGCTTTTCTGAGGGGAAGGATTAATGATACAATGCTTCTATTAACTATGAAGCCTCCTTGGTTTGTAAAGGTGTAAACAATTAAGTTGAAAGGTGGATTGAGATTTAGGCTTCAGGTTCACGTTCATTATTGTCACGTGTGTCGAGGCGCATGAATAACGTTGTTTTACATGCGATCTAAACGGATTAAATACGATATACAGATGTTATCAATTTAAACTCAAGAACAGCGAGGAAGATACAGAATGCAGAAAATGGTTCATTACATAGAATGTCGTGCTGAATATGGTCACATTGACTAATTCTCTTCTCCATAGAACTGGACAAGTGCAATTGGAGAACTCGAGTTCTGTGAAAACAGAAAGCAAAAATATGACTTACTGTGCCGAGGTGCACAGCTCGAACGACGGATGAAGCAATGCTTGTATGACCGATGTTGGTGTTGTTCTAAACACTGCGGGTGACAGGCGCTTTAGGTTTTAGCTTCAGTTTTAGGTTTAATATTGTTACATGTACCGAAGTACAGCAAACAACTTTGTTCTACATGCTATCGAAAGAGATTACATTTCTTATGTATTGACACTATCGGTTCAAGCTCGTGGACAAAGGGCACTTGTGTATGTGGATCCACTCAGAGCGTGGTAACTGTATGGATACGCACAGCGGGTGGAAGACATATAGAATGAGGTGCAAAAGGAGGTAGTTGAAATACAAACTGTAAATGGGCTATTGCATGCCTATTTAACATCATTTAAAATACATTTGGACAAGCACATCTAGGAAGAGTTGAGAGTGATTCCCGGCAACGGCGGCAGTTGGGACGTTGTAGATGGGTACATTGATCGGCGTTGGCAGGCTGGGTGGAAGGACCTGTCCCTGCGGTGTAAGACACATGACAATAGATAGTGCAAAGTGGAAGTTACAGCGTGCAGAATGCATGTATCAGCACTGCAGCGCACGTTTGTACATCTGTACCCCAGACGAAGTTCAATGTCCATGATGGGGTAGAGGGGATTGAATTAGTATCCTAGCCTATGGAGGGACCGTTCATAAGCCCAATAACGGAGGAAATGAACCTATTCCTAAGTCTCGTGATGCGCGCTTTCAAGCTTCTCTACCATTTGGAGTTGGGGAAAGAAGAACTGAACGGGGTTGGCAAAGTCTTTGATTATGTTGGGTGTTTGGGTAATGTTATGCAGCATGGAATGTAGATGGATAATATGATTGGTCTGCGGTCTCCAATAGACTTGGCTATATTTACAACCCTCTGCAATTTCTCGCGGTCCTGGCAGAGATATTCCCAGACCAAGCTGCCATTAAATGTGACAATATGCTTGTAGAAACATTGAAAATAGGTGCAGGAGGAGCACATTTGGCCCTTCGATCCAGCAGCGCCGTTCATTGTGATCATGGCTCATCATCCACAATCAGTAACATGTGCCTGCCTTCTCCCCAGTAGCAATAAATAATTAGGTCGCTGTAGTGCAATAAATGTAGAGCAGGAACTGATTCTGCAACAATGTCCAGGATCGCCGAGGAGCAGCACCAATGTTGCTTTGAGTTTGAAAATTGATACCACACTGCATGTTGTTCGTCAATATCGGAGTTTTGATGAGATCATTAACTTCTGACATAACATATATTCCTTCTTTCCCCGGATGTCTTCTGACATCTGAGTATATCCTGACCTCCTCTTGTATTTCAAATGCCGGAGAATTACTACGGCCCGCAACCCGGTATCAGCATGTGTTTTGTTTTCTTACTCCCGTCCCCACACTTCACCTTCTCGCCATTGCCGAACAATCCATTTCTGGTTAACGGCCACTCATCACCTTCTCTTTTATATCAACACAGCCTGTGTCTCGTGTACAATCTTAGTCAGCATCGTAGAACGACCATTCCCGCGCTGATCATAGTTGTTATTTATCACAGCTCATTTAGTCAGGGTAGGTCTATTATTATCACATGTAACGAGGTGCAGTGCAAAGCTTTGGTTTACATGCTTTTCATTCATTCACACAAAAACAATATGTGTAAAGACAAGTGCAATAGATCGGGTTGAGGGGAAGATACAGAATGAAGAATATAGTTCATGACACAGAATATCTTTCTGCATGTAGTTTTATAATTTCCACCAAACCCAGACTTGTCCGGGTATTTGGAATAACTAACAATCTTTTCTCAAGCCACCTTGCATAATTCCAGTCCACCGTTCTTCTGGGAGGTACATCTTTGCACTTGGTGAACGAGATATCGGTAGGAACACCAATCCTTTTTTGAACCCGATGTAAAATTCGTATTAAACTGTCCCGATATGCATAGGTAAATACAATACAATACAATACATATTTATTATCATTGTACAGTGGTACAACGAGATTGGGAATGCGCCTACCATACGATGCAATAATTTAATTAATTTAAACAACAACAACCCAACGAAACAAATCGTAACAGTTTTAAGACAGAATAAAGAGCAAGTAGATCTGTGCCGGATCACTGTGCGATGTGACCATCCGGCTCAGCAGGACCGGTTCATAGCAGTTATGGCCCTGGGGATGAAGCTGTTCCTGAGTCTGGAGGTGCGGGCGTAGAAGGCCTTGTATCGTCAGCCCGATGGAAGGAGTTCGAACAGACTGTTGCAGGGGTGTGAAGAGTCTTTGTCGATGCTGGTGGCTTTTCTGAGGGAAAGGATTAATGATACAATGCTTCTATTAACTATGAAGCCTCCTTGGTTTGTAAAGGTGTAAACAATTAAGTTGAAAGGTGGATTGAGATTTAGGTTTCAGTTTCACGTTCATTATTGTCACGTGTGTCGAGGCGCATGAATAACGTTGTTTTACATGCGATCTAAACGGATTAAATACGACATACAGATATTATCAGTTCAAACACAAGAACAACAGATAAAGCAAAGGGAAGATACAGAATGCAGAACATAGTTCGCAGTATGGTGGCGCATCTGTTCCATATAAAAATATTCACCATGGAGGTGGGATGAGAGACCGTACTATCCATACGTACGTACTATCGTGAAGGTGACAGGGTAGACCATCTGATCAACTGTTGGTCCTTTGAAGGCCACTTTTTTTTCGAGGGACAAATCATGACTTCAATCTCTGCACCGAGTTGAAGTTCCGTATCGCGCTCTTTAAATGAGATAACGTCAAAGCATAATAATCTACGGAGCATGTGTTTGTAAACGGGACTTATTCATTGGAAATCGTAGACAAGGATAGTTGCTGGGCTGTTTCTCTGCCGTGTGACTCGTGGCTCTCGGTCCAGTCTATGTACTGTTTTTCCATTTGTGGTATCACCGTTGTTAGTTAAAGCAGGGCTTCGCTCATAATTATGTTTATGGCCCGAACTCTAGGTGGAGTTAAGTTCTATATTCCTTGGATGGCAGGAGGCTGGGAGAGGGGGGGTGTAATCTTACAAAGGTGTATAAATCGTGAGGGGAATTAATAGTGTGGATGCACTGTCACTTACCCAGAATGGAGAAGCAAATAACAGAGGTCAGAGGGTTAATAGACAATAGACAATAGACAATAGACAATAGGTGCAGGAGGAGGCCATTTGGCACTTCCAGCCAGCACCGCCATTCAATGTGATTATGGCTGATCATTCTCAATCAGTACCCCGTTCCTGCCTTCTCCCCATACCTCCTGACTCCGCTATCCTTAAGAGCTCTGTCCAGCTCTCTCTTGAATGCATTCAGAGAATTGGCCTCCGCTGCCTTCTGAGTCAAAGAATTCCACAGATTCACAATCCTCTGACTGAAAAAGTTTTTCCTCATCTCTGTGCTAAGTGGCCTACCCCTTATTCTTAAACTGTGGTCCCTTGTTCTGGACTCCCCCAACATTGGGAACATGTTTCCTGCCTCTAACGTGTCCAACCCCTTAATAATCTTATACGTTTCGATTAGAACTCCTCTCATCCTTCTAAATTCCAGTGTTAAGAGAGGCAAGATTTACAAGGAACTGGAAGGAAAGACCTTTACACTCAGATGGTGATGGGTATAAAGAACGAGCTTTCAGTAACGGTAGTGAGACATGTTGAAGATGGTGCATTTATACAGCCACAACATTTGGAATATAGCTACCAAATCGACTTTAGCAATAAGTAAGCAAGATCGGCTATTTCTATTTCTATTGTTCGGCTTGAACTGATTTTGTAGCAATGTTCAGGTGCGATGGCGATGTAATTTATACTCTAACTCGGGTGCGCTTGAGTTGTGCGAAACACGCATTTGTTTTGGACTATCAGTTCGTTTATTGGGCCACTCACGTCGGACATTCGATAGGTTTTCCTCACTCCACGGGTGTCATCTGAGTCTTCTGCGTTAATCTTGCTTCACACTTGTATTTCAGAATCCCGGCAATTACTACGGTCCAGGTGATCTGGGAATGAGTGTAGCGCTAGGGCGATGGCATCGTCCGTGGACCTGTTGTGGCGGTAGGCGAACTGCAGTGGGTCAAGGCCGCTGGGTAGATTGGATATAATGCGTTCCATTACAAGCCTCCCAAAACATTTCATGATGGTGGATGTCAAGGCCACTGTTCGGTTGTCGTTTAAACTTGAGGTCTTGCCTTTCCTCGACACTGGAATGATGGTGGTCTTCAAGAAGCACCTGGGTACCTGATAATGGAGTAGGGAGAGAACAAAGATGTCCACGGATACAGGTGCTAGCTTTTCCGCGCAGCTACTAAGGACACGGCCAGGAACTCCGTCTGGGCCTGTTGCTTTTCGTGGATTTACCCACAGGAAGGCCGCTCTAACCTCTGCAACTGTCACCCTGGGGAGAGCCACACTGGAGTCTGAAGATCCAGAAGTCACCATACAAAATATTCCGTTCATCAGGTGGGTTTGCACTATCACCAATGATATTGGCTGAACATTCTTTACATCCATTTATCTGAATCAGACCGTACCACATTCTCCGTGTGACCCAGAGATTATACTGGGACGCAAGTTTGAACCGGTATTGCCTCTTGGCATCCTTGATGGCTTTGCGGAGACCACAGCGTGGCTTCTTGGACCGCTTGGGATCGTTTGACTTGTGTGCATCGGACCTGTGAATGTACATACATGGTTTCCGATTGGGGAGCACTCGGATTGACTTCGGCGGCACACAGTCTTCCACTCACTTGTTGATGAAGTCAGTCACGGCAGAGGCGCACTCATTCAGGTTAGCTACAGAATCCGTGACTGCTGACTTAAAGCAGTCGCGTAAGATGTCATCCGCGTCCGTTGACCAGCTTTTCCAACTCTCTGCATCGGATCCTCCTGCTTCATTTATTGTTTGTTGGCAGGGAGCAGAAGCACAGCTCGGAGGTCAGATTTCCCGAAATGTGTCCGAGGGACAGGGCGACATGGAACAATCCGTACAGGATGGATGAGGCGAGCCTGTACGAGGGAACACATAGAATGTACTGAATGGACACAGTGGAACTGGTCAATGCTGAGTAATGTTCCTAGCTCCAGTTTGCTCATTGTATTGTTTATTTAGCTGGGTGGATGGGCGTATGTTCCTGTGTATTTCTTCTCGAACACCGTGGGAGCTCTTTCATGGCGACCATCAGGAGCACACATAGAGCCAGGAACACCATCAGATAGAGACGGGAAAAAACATAGAGACATAGAGACATGAATACTCACAGAGAGAAGTAGGTCCATTCACCGAAAAAGGCAGGACCCTCCCCTAATTCTACGTAGGTTTGCCTTCTCCTGATTTCCCATTTGCGGGAGCACTCCCCTATTTCCACATTTACATTTTCCCTCCGCTAATTTCGTATTTGTTGTTTATCCACCCGCCATACTTCAATAACGGTGCACCCGCAAATCCCCATTTGTGGTGTTCTCCCCTTAATTGAACATTTATTCGTGCTCTCCCATAATTCCCATATATAAGGACCTTCCCATAAATGATAATTGAATGTGATGCCCTAAAATTGACCAAGCCCTTAATTTGTGTACTTGAGTGTATCAACACAGTACCGTCGATTGAAAGCACAGAAAATTAAAGGAAAAACAAGTGAGAAGGTGTGTGGTCGGTTGGAAGGATGGCGTGTGTTCCACTGCGGAAGGATAATGCAACGAGATGGAATTGGCCCCAGGTGAAGACAACAACAAACCAATCAGAGGGACAACTGGTTTAAACTTGCCTCAATGTCCGGAGTGGCTTCCAAATCAGTAGATACTGGGATCTGAATGCAGCGCCACAGACCCCATTCTGACCACAACCGACAGTGAAAGACTAGTTTCGCTGAAGGAAACCAATGAGAAAGCGTAAAGTGTGAACAAGTGTCCGTGGTTAAGGATGCAAGAAGCAATATCGAACTCAGGTCCGTGCTACATGTTACAAGCGTGTGAAGATCTCTATGTAGTTTATCGAAATCTCACAAATAGACTGCAGTGAATGGATCTGTAAAATGCACATTTTATATTTTACAACCAGAATGCAGAAACGTACCAGTAAATCATGGAAACTTTCAGCCAATTAATTCATCCAAATGAAACTGCTTCTTGCAGCTTTGCTAAGATGTTGATGTCTTCAGGTGAAGCTACTACTGCGGTGACATTCGGCTTGAGTTAAGGGAGAGGTCCAATGACAATGAAAGACGTGACAACCCAGAGACCCTGAAACATGCATTTTCCATATAACGTCCAATTCGTGTTTAGTTGTGATTTATTGATTTCTGTCGTTTGAATATAGCACGTCCCTGCTCAACATTTATATTCTGTTCCGCACCATGGAGATAAAGAATGTAGATACAAGGAACAGGAGATGTTGGTTTACATTGAACACACAGCAGGTCACGAGAGATTTCTTGGAATCTACAAACCGGATTAACCATTCCACATGAACGTAAACTTAATGACTGCTGGTCCGTGACTATTGGCATACACAGCGGTGGAACAATCGCTGTCTGTCATCTATATCAACGAATTGATTCAGATGGTGCAAGGTATGATTACTAACTTTACAAATAAACATTAAGGTAGGTGGGATGGTAGATTGCCAAGATACATATTAAGAATGACGTTGGGATTTTGATCAGCTGGGAAAGAGGGCTTGGAATAGCGTGCGGCATTTAGTTTGAATATCTGTGATTTGCTTTATTGATGTAAGTCAGGCCAGGTACATCCCAGTGATCGGTTCGATGCTGCGGAGTACTGTAGAACAGGTAGATCGAGGAGTGCACGTCACAGATCACTGGATTTTGAGTCCCCGGTGGATACGATGGTAGTGAAGTTTTGGCACGATGTCTTTCATTTGTTACGGTATTAAGTGCAGATGTTGGGACGTTATATTACAGTTTACAAGACGTTGGTGAGGCCGCGCTTGTTTGCAGTTCGCTTGCCGTCCACTTCATGTCCCCATTATTCAAAAGCTCGAAATTGCATAATCCCCAGGATTTTATTCCCCAGATATGGTTCTGTGCTTCATTGGCTCAGAAGCCAAAATCAGGACATCGAACAACTCGCTTCAATTAATACTAAATATTATTTATTTGTTTGAAGTATTTTTCAACCAGGCCAGGTGGATTCTAAATGATGCCCCACCGCGGACTGACCTGGGAACACAATAACAGGATTATTCCCCACATAGTCTCTGAGACTCTTACAGTCAAACACAATGACGATGCCATTTATAGAGTTATAGTCAAACAGCACGAACGAAGACCTTTTGGAACTGGATGCCGAGGCCGAGCAATATGTCCAAATAATTCAGTCCAAGTTCCCCACGTTTTCTCCATGGCCCACCATCCATTTTTATCTACTTATACTTTCAAATGTCTCTTGTACATTCTAATCGAAGCACATCACGTCAGCTTCATCTGACACCCAGTTCCACCTACCCACAACTTCCTGTGTAACCGAATTGCCTCTCAGGTCTCTTCTGACGCTATCGTCTCTCCCTTGAAAACTATTTTATCCAGCTCTAAACTCACCACCCTGGAAAACGACAGCACCGTCTCCCTATGCTATATGCTATATAATGATGATATATACTTCCTTCTCTCCCGAGATGCTGCCTGACCTGCTGAGTTACTCCAGCATTTTGTGAATAAATACCTTCGATATATACTTCTGTAATGTCAGCGGTCAACCATCCACTCTCCGTGGAAAACTTTCCAACTTGTCCCGTCTCTCTTTAACTCTAAAGCCCTCCCTTCCAGGCAACAACATGTGACCCCCCCCCCCCCCCACCCGACGTTCTCAGTTGAATGTATTCCTTCCAATAACTCGAAGACCAGAACAGCGCTCAGTGCTCGAAGTTTGATCTCACGAATGCTACGTATAGTTCAGGCGACCACCTGGAATACTAAGTGCCGTACCTTTTACTTACCGGGGCAATTCATCTCTATCAACGCGTCTACGATCACATAACACCCAAACCCAAACGTAAGGTGGCAGTGGACGAATTATACTCGGTCATGAACTACCTTTAAGGACTAAACCCTGATGCCCTGCTCATTATCTGCGGTGACATCAATCAATCCAACTTCAAGGGTGCAATGGTATCTAAACACAGCATGCCTACAAGTCTCACACTGGGCATCCGCTCTCTGGGTTACACCACCATCTAGAATGCCTAGAGTTCCAGAGCTACAGCCTTGCTTTCATTGACAGAATGCACAAGGAAATGTTTATGGCCATTGGAAGTGGAAGAATGGGGTCCCACAATCCTGTGTAGGTCTACAGGACGACGGTGGAGAGAGCCAAAATCTTCAAATTATTGGACGTGCATATCTTTGAAAATCTTTCCTGGACCCGCCACATTAATGCAATGAAAAAGAAAGCTCATCAACGTCTCTACTTTCTGAGCAGCTTGAGGAGATACGGTCTGTCAATACTCTCTTGGATTTCTTCACTTGTGCATTGGAGAGCATGTTGCCCGGTTGCATCACGGTCTGGTTCGACAACTTGAAGGCCCAAGAGCGAGGAAGACTGCAAAAAGTAAGTACTACCCAGTAGGTACATCAAGGGGACTGAGCTCCCAATCATCGCGGGATCTACAGGAGTTGCTGCCTCAAAAAGGCAGCCAGCTTCACCAGTGACACAGGCGACACACTCATTTCATTCCTGTCATCGGAATTAAAACATAGGAGCCTGAAAAGTCCAAGTTCAGCACCAGCTTCTTCTCTACAACCACGAAGCCATTAAACACTACAACCTCCAAACCACATAGAATTGGGAAATTTATTGTTTTTGCGCTATTTTTGCTTGTTTATTTCTTCATATATTGTTTCTATTAGCACTGTTTATGCATATTCTTTCGTGATGCTTCAAGTAACACTTTCCCTGTTCTATTTGCGACATGTGACAATAAACCCTCCCTGACACTTTACTCTTGATCCCTCCCATTTGCCATCTGACGAGAGCTAACGATGTTGCTCCTGTCGTGTTACAGGCAGGGATTTCTGAACGTGGCGCTAATAGAAGAGTAAGACAAGGTCAATGCACAACGGGGTCTACTTAAGGTTTGTGATGAGAAGATAGACAGGAATATGATTTGAGTATAGGAGTAAAGAGGTCCTTCGGTAGTTGTGTAGGACCCTGGTGAGACAACATCTGGAGGATTGTGTGCAGTTTTGGTATCCTAATTTGAAGAAGGACATCCTGCTATTGAGGCGGTGCAGTGTAGGTTCACGAGGTTAATCCCCGGGATGGCGGGACTGTCATATGAGGAAAGATTAGAAAGACTGGGCTTGTATTCATTGTATTTATTGGAGTTTATAAGGATGAGAGGGGATCTTATAGAGACGTATAAAATTACAAAAGGACAGGGACAAGCAAGATGCGGGGAAAATGTTTCCTGTGTTGGGGGAGTCGAAGACCAGGGGCCGCAGTTTAAGAATAAAGGGGAGACCATTTAAAACCGAGGTGAGAACAAACGTTTTCACCCAGTGAGTTGTGAATTTGTGGAATTCTCTTCCATAGGTGGTGGAAGCTGATTGACTGGATGAATTTAAAAGAAAGTTAGATAGAGTTCTAGGGGCTAGTGGAATCACGGGATATGGGGAGAAGGTAGGCACAGGTTACTGATTGTGGATGATCTGCCATGATCACAATGAATGACGGTGCTGGTTCGAAGGGCCAAATGGCCTCCTCTTACACCTATTTTCTATGTTTCTATGTATATTTAATAGTCATCGCCGTTTGCATCAACAAAATACACCGATGGCTGCATTCGAACAGAAACAATTCAGTTCCATCTCAACCAGACAACTTGGATGAACAGGGAGATTCGCACTTCGTTAATATCCAGGTAAGAGGTTTTGTAGTAAGATGACCCTGAACTGTACACGAAGGATGTGTGTTCTCCGCAATGCTGACAGGGATACCAAAAGAAAATTCGATATAACGCTGGAGGCTGGTTTTTATAGAGCGAATGCCACACAGCTGCACCAGGGCTTGAATACCATCACAGTTTAGAAGCTGGTCGCTGCATCTCTACCGGATGAACTGCTCTGAACAAGCCAATAAAGTTTCGCCAAGACGCGTTCCCCCATCACCTATTGGTCTTTCTAAAACATACCGGCGGCAGAGATCATGGAGTCATAGAGTCATTCAGCTCGGAAGCATTCTCTGCAGTCCAACTCCTCCATATCGGGCAAGATGCCATATCTAAACTACTCCAATTTTCCCGCGTTTAGCTCCAAAACTCTAACGTTTTCCCATCCGCCTACCTGACCAAATGGCATTTAAATTGCCCTATTGCAACTACCTCAACAATTTTCTTGAGAACTCGTTCCATGTAACCACGGCCATCTGTGAAAAGGTTGGCCCACCCCCTCGTTGCAGTTACATTGTCATTCACTCTTGCCTTGATCCTAACATCTACAGTAATTAAGTCGCTACCATGCTTAATATACTTTGCATATACAGTATCTATTCACTTCATCATTTTATAAACCTTTATGTTCAGCCTGAAGTATTTTGCGCTCCAAGGAATAAAGACCTAACCTGCCCAATCTATCCCTGTAGCCCATGCCCTCTAGTCCCGGCAACATCCTCGTAAATCTTCTCTACATTTTTCAACATTATGACATTTTTGACTCAGGTAAATTCTCGGAAAACGGCCGGTAAATTTCCGGCAATCGGCCAAATGTGGTCCCTGGTCGAGTTTTGAAATCATGCGCCAGTCAACGGGCCACGCTATTGGCCGTGGTCTCCAACCTCTCGCCACTGAATATCGCCGTCTGCAGTCCCCACCTTCTTCAAGGAAGTGTCCATCTTTCCAGTTCCCAAAACATTTGATGACTTGCTTCAATAATTACCACCCAGTAGTTGACCAAATACTACACATCGCACTTTCAGACAGTCAGTAGACAATAGACAATAGGTGCAGGAATAGGCTATTCGGCCCATCGAGCCAGCACCGCCATTCAATGTGATCATGGCTGATCATTCTCAATCCGTACCCCGTTTCTGCCTTCTCCCCACACCCCTGACTCCGCTATCCTTAAGAGCTCTATCAAGCTCTCCCTTGAATGCATTCAGGGAATTGGCCTCCACTGCCTTTTGAGGCAGAGAATTCCACAGATTCCACAGAAAAAAAGTTTTCCCTCATCTCCGTTCTAAATTGCCTATCCCTCATTCGTAAACTGTGGCCCCTCGTTCTGGACTCCCCCAACATTGGGAACATGTTTCCTGCCTCTAACGTGTCCAACCCCTTAATAATCTTATACGTTTCGATAAGATCCCCTCTCATCCTTCTAAATTCCATTGTACACAAGCCTAGTCGCTCCAGTCTTTCAACATATGATCCATTTCCCCGTTCATCTTGAACCTGATGTTATCTTCGATAAGCACCTTCACTGTCACCTACACTAGCGATCTAGCATTGTCAGCAAACGTACTAACCATGTTAAAAGCATTGTCAGCTAAATCTTTAACATAAATGAAAAACGACAGTGTGCCCACCATCAATCCCCGTTGCGCACTAGTAAAAGGACATCAATCTGAGCATCTATCGTCAACTGCCATCGTCTTTCCACTTTCACCAAGCCAAGGTACATTCCGCCGAGATTCCGGTCAGTGGTACCGCACATGGTATTGATCAAAAATACTAGAGGGAAAAGATGGACCACTCGTTTGAAATTGCCCATACTGAAGTTTCGTACGCAAAGGAGCCATGTTAGTAGGCAATACCTCGCATCTCGTTATGCCTCTCGCAGTGCAATCAGTGTTTTGGGGGAACAGTATGTGTGATTATACCATTAAAATGCAGAATATATCTAATCTGCAATTCACAGATTTTTGTGATTTTTCATGTTAAATGTTTCTACAAGTTTCTGCCTACTAAAACGCCCCCTTGATGTACTACGGTTTTTAGGGTCGAGTGGTCTATCTTGTTCCTTTAGTATCTTTGGTATTGATGGTGGGGATGCCAGGTCTGCAGATACTGGAATCTTGAACAATGTACAAAGTGCTGCAGGATGTCAGCGCGTCAAGTGAGATCTGCGGAGAAAATGGACAAACGACGGCTCGGACTGACACCCGTCTGAGAATAATGCTGAAGAGAGAAGGAAGGTCCAGGGCCGAACCATTGTCTGGCAGGCAGCATCTGTGGAGAACATGGATATGTGATGTTTTACAGAGTGCTGGAGTAAATCAGCGGGTCAGGCAGCATCTGTGGAGAACATGGATAGGTGATGTTTCACAGAGTGCTGGAGTAACTCAGGGGGTCAGGCAGCGTTTGTGGAGAACGTGAACAGGCAACGATCAAGAAGCTAATGAGAAGATAGTGATTGGAGTAGAATTAGGCCATTCGGCCCATTAAGTCCACTCCGCCATTCAATCACGGCTGATCTGTCTTTCCCTCCTAACCCCATTCTCCTGCCTTCTCCCGTTAACCCCTGACACCCTTACTAATCAAGAATCTGTCCATCTCTGCCTTAAATATATCCACCGACGTGGCCTCCACAGCCCTCTGTGGAAAATAATCCAACAGATTCACCACCCTCTGGCTGAAGAAATTGCTCCTCCTCTCCTTCCTGAAGGGATGTCCTTTAATTCTGAGGCTGTGCCCTCTAGTCCTAGACTCCCCATTAGTGAAAACATTCTCTGCACATCCACTCTATCCGGGCCTTTCACTATTCGGTAAAGTTTCAATGAGGTCCCCCCTGATTCTTTTAAAATTCAGCGAGTACAGGCCCAGTGCCGCCAAACGCCCATCGTAGGTTAACTCACTCATTCCTGGGATCGTTCTTGTAAACCTTTGGACCCTCTCCAGAGCCAGCACATCCTTCCTCAGGTATGGGGCCTAAAACTGCTCACAATACTGCAAATGCGCTAAACCAGAGGCTTACAGAGCCTCGGCATTACATCCCTGTATTTGTATACAAGCCCTCTTGATGTAAATGCTATTAAATGAGAGGAATAGACCGGGTAGACAGTCTCTTGCCCAGAGTATGGGAATCGAGTACCAGAGGACATGGCTTTAAGGTGAGGGGGGAAAGATTTAATAGGAACCCGAGGTGCAACCTTTCCACACGGTGGGTGTATGGAACAAGCTGCCGCAGAAGGAAGTTGAGGCAGGGAGTATCACAATGTTTAAGAGACACTTGGACAGGTACAGGGATAGGACAGGTTTGGAGGGATGTGGGCCAAACGCGAGCAGGTGGGACTGGTGTAGATGGGGCATGTTGGTCGGTGTGGGCAGGTGGGACTAGTGTAGATGGGGCATGTTGGTCGGTCTGGGCAGGTGGGACTAGTGTACATGGGGCATGTTGGTCGGTGTGGGCAGGTGGGACTAGTGTAGATGGGACATGTTGGTCGGTGTGGAGAGGTGGGACTAGTGTAGATGGGGCATGTTGGTCGGTGTGGGCGGGTGTGACTAGTGTAGATGGGGCATGTTGGTCGGTGTGGGCAGGTGGGACTAGTGTAGATGGGGCATGTTGGTCGGTGTGGGCAGGTGGGACTAGTGTAGATGGGGCATGTTGGTCGGTGTAGGCTGGTGGGACTAGTGTAGAAGGAGCATGTTGGTCGGTGTGTGCAGGTGGGACTAGTGTAGATGGGGCATGTTGGTCGGTGTGGGCAGGTGGGACTAGTGTAGATGGGGCCTGGTGGCCTGTGTGGGCAGGTGGGACTAGTGTAGATGGGGCATGTTGGTCGATGTGGGCAGGTGGGACTAGTGTAGATGGGTGTTGGTCGGTGTGTGAAAGTTGGGCCGAAGGAAGTGCCTGTTTCCACGCTGCATCACTCTGTGACTCTAAATACTAACTCCGTGCAGTAGTCTGATTGTGGAGAGGAAGAAACTGTTCCTGATAAACTCCGGAACATATTGCCATGATCATATTGAATGGCGGTGCAGGCTCGAAGGGCCGAATGGCCTATCCTTCATCTATTTTCTATGTTTCTATGTTTCTAACTCCTAAAGTGGCAACACAAGTAGACAGAGCGGTGAAGATAGCGTGTGGTCCGCTTGCCTTCATCTGTCGGGGCATCGATTTCAAGAGCCGGGACTTTGGTCAGGCTGCATTTGGAGTATTGCGTGTAGTTCTGGTCACCCCCATTACAGGAAGGGTGTGGGGGCTTTGGAGAGGACGAGAGGGGAGTTAGAGTGACAGGTACAGAGAGCATAGGTGCCGGAGGGGAGGGGGTCACAGAGACAGGAGTGGGTGTAGGGGCGGGAGTGGAGGGTGTCACCGAGATGAGGAGAGTGGGGGGTGTCGGGGCAGGAGGGGAGGGGTTCACAGAGACAGGAGGGGGTGTAGGGGCCGGAGGGGAGGGGGTCACAGAGACAGGAAGGGGTGTAGGGGCGGGAGGGGAGGGGGTCACAGAGACAGGAGGGGGTGTCGCGGCAGGAGGGGAGGGGGTCACAGAGACGAGGAGAGTGGGGGGTGTCGGGGCAGAAGGGGTGGGGGTCACAGAGAGGGGGTGGAGGGGCCGGACGGGAGGGGTTCACAGAGACTGGTGTAGGAAACACTCTCTCCCCTCCCCAGGGACAGCTGTTACATCCCATGGCGGCTAACCGTTCTAACCTCACTTCCCAAGATTGGCGTTGGAGAGAGAAGTGAGGGCGAGCAGGAGGAGAGTTGGGGAAAAGAGAGAGAGAGGGAAACAGATAGGGGAGATAGCTGAGAAGACGAAAGGGGAAGAGATGGAGGGGGAGTGAACTATCAAAGGGAGAATGGGAAGTTGAAGAGAGAGGGGAGTTCAGAGCGAGTGGGTTGGCAAAAGGGAGAGGGGGAAGGGTGAGATAGATAGAGAGAAACTGAGGGAGAAATGCAGTGAGAGTGAGAGGGGAGGGAGGGGTAAGTGGTGAAAGGTTCACAGAGACAGAGATGCAGAGAGAGAGAGAATAGAGAGGGTAGGAGAGAGAGTCACAGTTCAAAGAGAGGACAGCAGTAAGGATGGAGGGAGAGAGAGAGGGAGGAGGGAGATGTCCCGCATCATTCACTGTTTTATTTGGGTTTCGGACCATTCTGAAACCACAATGTTTCTGTTCTCTGATTGTCGTGAGTCTTTGGGTCGTTCCTCCTCAGAGATGACGAAGGCAGAGAATGTTATTGTCCCGGCGCAAAATCAGCCCCACTGCAGGCGAGCAAGGAGTGAATGGTTACCGGCCTCGCCGGGAGTGTGGGGGTGAGGTTGCAGTCAGTTAAGCCGCGATCATATTGAGTGGTGAAGCAGAGTGGAGGGGCCATTTTAGTCCGAGGCCATCTGTTGATCTAATTCCTCAACCTGTGGACAAATGTCGCCCAGTCCACTTTCAAACTGGGCACCAGAAGCCCTGAGGGTGTCCCTGGAATTTGGGATTGCCTCAGTGAGTGAAGCGGATTGAAGGAAATCAGACAAACAACATGAGGCGGAGAGTTGGATCTGATGGAGTTTGAAACAATATTCACTTTGCTGGAAAAAAGCCGCTCCCAATTTCCATCCCTCAGTATCGCCACAATTCCCATTCTTTGGAGTTTCTCAATCAATTCCCTGAATAAATCACGACCTGTCTCAGCAGGGAATTCACTTGGCTGACGTCATCTGTTTGCGAATCATTTCAAAATCTCTATTTTTTTAAACTCTTTTGAAACTTCACTGTCCCGGTGGAGACGGGAAATGGTATAAAATCTCAGGTAATGTTCTGCCCCGGCATTTCATTCCGAGAGATTACCGGTCGCTCACGGGGACACGTCGCTGGACAGAGAAAATGGGGCACCATTATTGGGAATATATGGACGTGCAGAAAATCTTCTACGTGATCATTGCTGCCGTTGGAGTCCCTGGTAAGTGAACAGAACAATTCAAGTTTTATAACTCCGTGTGTTCACAGATGTTGACCTGATTCTGATTCTGTTACAAGATTCCCAACTGATGGTCGTTGTGCTAGAATATGTGAAGTATATCTATCCTCTAAGTGAAATATTATTGAATTAACGCTGTGATTTTTATCATTTTTAGACAGGCGAAACTAACCCTCTTATCCTCCCACTGCGGGGACCCACTAGAATGTTGTTGTTGCCTTCAGTGGACCTTGCCCAGAGTTGTCCCAGTGCTCGGGACAGGCAGCTCTCCGGGACGGTGTGACTGGGAGGGGTTTACATTGTCAAGTTCACTGTGTCTGAGTTATTGATCAGAGTGAACACCAGCTCCTGTGGACACGTCTCACTGTGGAGTCTGTCACAGTCGGATTCCACCCGCCTGTTGGACAATAATTGGATCGATCTCCTGAACCAGTGGCCGCGGATCTACCGGCGTGTTTTGTTACTGAACTGAACTCACTGGGGAATGAATCCATTAACGGAGCCACTCTGCTGCCGGACCCTAAGTTATCCCTGCCTTCCCTCTGGAACCCTCCTCGTCCCCATCAAATGCAGAGTTCCCAGAGCCCTGGTTAAAAGCGGCCGGTCACGGTTAAGTCTGTGAAACCGGCCCCATCAGAGACTGTGAGCGGGGTTAACTGTAGACAGGACCATTCCGCCTATTGTCGCGGGGCGGCTGCTCGTTCCCTCCCCGCCCTTTACCCCGCCCGTCGCCTTATCTCCTCTCCCCTGAAGCAGGCAGGTCGGGCACAGTCGGAACTGGGTCTGACATTGTTAAACCTGCAGCCGCGCACCGACTCCAACACTCCTGATCTCCAGCTGAAAGTGGAGCCGGTGTTCAGCCCCGGAGACCGTGTTCAGTAATGCCCAGTGTCCGTCCCCTTCTCTTTCCGCAGTGAATTTAGTGGCGATTGTGATCCTGTCCCGGGGAAAGTGCGGCCTCTCCACCTGCACCACTCGCTACCTGGTGGCCATGGCAGCGGCCGATCTACTCACCCTGATCACCGATGTGATTTTTGTATTGGATCCGATACTATTACTTTTTTTGGAGTTTCCTGTCCATCACCCCTGTGTGCAGTGTTAACGTTGTACTGAGGACTGCAGCTACAGACTGTTCTGTCTGGTTCACCGTCACTTTCACCTTTGATCGCTTTGTCGCCATTTGTTGCCAGAAGCTGAAAACTAAATATTGCACCGGGAAAACTGCGGCTGCGGTTCTCACAACAGCCGGCGTTCTGCTGTGTCTGAAAAACGTTCCCCGCTACTTCACATATAAACCCTGGGCAATCATCGACAATGTCCCGTGGGACTGTGACCAGGTGGACAGTTATTTCACTGACCCCGGGTGGGTGGCATTTGACTGGATCGACACGGTTTTAACTCCGCTCCTCCCTTTCGCTGTGATCCTGCTGCTCAACGCTCTGACAGTCCGGCACATTTTAGTGGCCAGTCGGGTCCGCCAGGGGCTGAGGGTCAGAGCAAGGGGGAGAAGCGCAGTGACCCGGAGATGGCGAGCAGGAGGAGGTCTGTGGTTTTACTCTTCACCATCTCCGGCAGCTTCATCCTCCTGTGGCTGACCAACGTTGTAAGCTTCTTCTATTATCAGATCACAGTGAATGGAAATGATCGGAACGATTCTCAATGGATCTTTGCCAACGTCGGGTTTTTGCTGAGGAATCTCAGCTGCTGCACCAACACATTTATTTACGCGGTGACCCAGTCCAAGTTCAGGGAGCAGGTGAAGATCGCGCTG